>NC_079192.1:90333709-90418709 GCF_029499605.1 Hyla sarda
TTCCTGCTTCAAGTTTGGGCTGCGGCAAATTTTTTGCCGCAGCGCAAACTCCTAGCAGGAAATTCACCGTAGCACGCCAGTGTGAATGTACCCTAAAAACACTACACTACACTAACACATAATAAAGGGTAAAACACTACATGTACACCCCCTTACACTGTCCCCCCCCCCCCAATAAAAAATTAAAAACGTCTTGTACGGCAGGGTTTCCAAAACGAAGCCTCCAGCTGTTGCAAAACAACAACTCACAGCATTTCTGGACAGCCACTAACTGTCCAGGCATGCTGAGAGTTTAGCAACAGCTGGAGGCACCCTGTTTGGGAATCACTGGCGTAGAATACCCCTATGTCCACCCCTGTGCAATCCCTAATTTAGTCCTCAAATGCGCATGGCGCTCACTTCGGAGCCCTGTCGTATTTCAAGGAAACAGTTTAGGGCCACATATGGGGTATCTCCGTACTCGGGAGAAATTGCACTACAAATTTTGGGGGTCTTTCTTTCCTTTTACCGCTTGTGAAAAGGAAAAGTTGGGGGCTACACCAGCCTGTTAGTGTAAAAAAATTTAAAAAAAATTTACACTAACATGCTGGTGTTGCCCCATACTTTTTATTTCCACAAGCGGTAAAAGGAAAAAAAGACCCCCAAAATTTGTAACACAATTTCTCCTGAGTACGGAAATACCCCAGATGTGAGCAAAAAAATGCTCTGCGGGCTCACAACAAGGCTCAGGAATGAGAGCGCACCATGTACATTTGAGGCCTAAATTGGTGATTTGCACAGGGGTGGCTGATTGTACAGCGGTTCTGACAAACGCAAAAAAATAAATACCCACATGTGACCCTATTTTGGAAACTACACCCCTCACCGAACGTGACAAGGGGTATAATGAGCCTGAACACCCCACAAGTGTTTGACAAATTTTCTTTAAAGTTGGATGGGAAAATGAAAAAATATATATTTTTTCACTAAAATGCTGGTGTTACCCTAAAATTTTCATTTTCACAAGGGAAAATAGGAAAAAAGCCCCCAAAATTTGTAACCCCATCTCTTCTGAGTAAGAACATACCCCATATGTGAATTTAAAGTGCTCTGCGGGTGAACTATAATGCTCAGAAGAGAAGGAGCGCCATTGGGATTTTGTAGAGAAAATTTGTCTGGAATTGAAGGCCACATGTGTTTACAAAGCCCCCATAGTGCCAGAACAATGGACCCCCGACACATGTGACCCCATTTTGGAACTACACCCCTCACGTAATGTAATAAGGGGTACATTGAGAATTTACGCCCCACAGGTGTCTGACAGATTTTTGGAACAGTGGTCCGTAAAAATGAAAAATTAAATTTTTCATTTGCACAGCCCACTGTTCCAACGAGCTGTGGGGTGTAAATACTCACTGCACCCCTTATTAAATTCTGTGAGGGGTGTAGTTTCCAAAATGGGGTCACATGTGGGGGGTCCACTGTTCTGGCACCACGGGGGCTTTGTAAACGACATGGCCCTGACCATTCCAAACTAATTCTCTTTCCAAAAGCTCAATGGCGCTCCTCCTCTTCTGAGCATTGTAGTTCGCCAGAACTTTCACAGAAATAAAGCCGTTCACTGCGGCATCTTGGTCATTAGATCGGTCAGCCTGGTCCCAACCGGAGTGGTTGTGGTGCAAAACTGTGCAGCTAGGAAAAAACCGCCAGTAAGTGCCCGCTGCATTCACCAGCACAGAAAGCCATATATGCCAGCGGAAAGCTGCCACATAAATGCTGCACGTGCTGTATGCCGCAACTATGCAAATATATCTAGCACAGCCTGCAGCCTGTTCACACCTATTGTGAAAACATTCATTTCAGCTGGGATTACATTTGGCGTGTTTGTCATAAAAAACACCATGCTCGCTGCGGGCACATGTTAGGTTGGAATCAATAGGGTAATATGAAACACCAGACACTAATGGGGGTTTCTTCATCCTTTTATGGTGTTTTTAGGCTATCAAATCTGTGGGATGCCGAGAGCATGTTTTTTTTATTTTTTGGGGGGGTATTTTCTCACTATTTTTTTTTTTATAGAAATCCTTCAGTCAAATGATGAAAGAATCACATGACTTGTAATTAGAAAAGCCAGAGGGAAAAAAAACACCAAAGAAAAAACACTTCCTATAATAATAATAATAATAATAATGATGATGATGATGATGATGATAATAATAATACACATTGGGACAGATGTATGAAAACCTGTGCAGAGGTCAAGTGGACCAGTTGCCCATAGCAACCAATCAGATCGCTTCTTTCACTTTTCAGAGGCCTTTTAAAAACTGAAAGAAACTACCTGATTGGTTGCTATGGGCAACTGGTCCACTTTCCCTCTTCCCTGGTTTTGATAAATCTCTAAGACCCCCCCCCCCCCCCCCCCCCCCCCCCCCCCCCCCCCCCCCCAGTGCTTTTAGCAAAAATAACACAAAGATAGCTGAGAAAAGAAATGAGGGGGAAGATTTTGATGTTTGTTTGTTTTTTTGCAAAAAAAGAAAAAAACATCAAACAAGAATTGTGTTTGTTCCTAGGCTTAGGCTGTGATTAAAAACAACATATAAATGGTGTTTTTCAAAGCCCACATTGCTTTATTTCTGGTGCTTTTCCCCCCTTTCGACAGACATCTGTCCAGCTATTGCAAAGCTACAACTCCCAGCCAGTGGCGGATCCAGGGGGGGTGCAACGGGGCAATTGCCCCCCCCCCCCCGAGATTGCTGCCCCCCCGCTCCCTAGCATGGTGGAGCCGAAGCTGTAAGCTCCGGCTCCACCTTTCACTAACCCAGTGTTTTTCAACCACTGTGCCACGGCACACTAGTGTGCCGTGACATAGTGTAAGATGTGCCGTGGTGCCGTGGTGCCGGGTGTTTTTGCCGCGGGACACCTCTGTGTCCCGAAAGATGCTTTTGGGACACAGGGATGCCTCTAAGTCCCTGCGGCCCCGAGTTTACTTTAAAAACGCGGGGACCGCCGGGAGGTAGCGCACGCAGGGACGTCACTGACGTCCCATGCGTGCGCCCATAGCAACAATCGCAGAGGACCGGAGCAGCGAGGAGGACGCGCGCTGTCAACTTGGTAAGTGTTTCCAGCGGCGCGTCACCTTTGGTGTTCCGAGCACCGCTCCTCCGGTCCCGGGACCTACTTGTATAGCCGGACCGGAGGAGTGGTGCTCGGAACACCGAAGTGGGGCAGTACACAGGCATACAGCCTTCAGTAATACACTGTATGGCTGAAGGCTGTATGTTTGTGGGGGAACTGCACCTAATGTGGGAGGACTATACTGGGCCTAATGTGGGGGGACTATACTGGGCCTAATGTGGGGGGACTATACTGGGCCTAATGTGGGGGGACTATACTGGGCCTAATGTGGGGGGACTATACTGGGCCTAATGTGGGGGGACTATACTGGGCCTAATGTGGTGGGGGACTATACTGGGCCTAATGTGGGGGGGACTATACTGGGCCTAATGTGGGGGGACTATACTGGGCCTAATGTGGGGGGACTATACTGGGCCTAATGTGGGGGGGGGACTATACTGGGCCTAATGTGGGGGGGACTATACTGGGCCTAATGTGGGGGGGACTATACTGGGCCTAATGTGGGGGGGGACTATACTGGGCCTAATGTGGGGGGACTATACTGGGCCTAATGTGGGGGGACTATACTGGGCCTAATGTGGGGGGACTATACTGGGCCTAATGTGGGGGGGACTATACTGGGCCTAATGTGGGGGGGACTATACTGGGCCTAATGTGGGGGGGACTATACTGGGCCTAATGTGGGGGGACTATACTGGGCCTAATATGGGGGGACTATACTGGGCCTAATGTGGGGGGGGCTATACTGGGCCTAATGTGGGGGGGGACTATGCGGGGCCCTAATGTGGGGGGACTATACGGGGTCTAATGTGGGGGGACTATGCGGGGTCTAATGTGGGGGGACTATGCGGGGCCTAATGTGGGGGGGACTATACGGGGGCCTAATGTGGGGGGACTATACGGGGCCTAATGTGGGGGGACTATGTGGGGTCTAATGTGGCGGGGGTCTATACTGGGCCTAATGTGGGGGGACTATACTGGCCTAATGTGGGGGGGACTATACTGGCCTAATGTGGGGGGGACTATACTGGGCCTAATGTGCGGGGGACTATACTGGGCCTAATGTGGGGGGACTATACTGGGCCTAATGTGGGGGGGACTATACTGGGCCTAATGTGGGGGGGACTATTCTGGGCCTAATATGGGGGTTGACTATACTGGGCCTAATGTGGGGGGGGACTATACTGGCCTAATGTGGGGGGGACTATGCTGGGCCTAATGTGGGGGGGGGACTATACTGGGCCTAATGTGGGGGGACTATACTGGGCCTAATGTGGGGGGACTATACTGGGCCTAATGTGGGGGGACTATACTGGGCCTAATGTGGGGGGACTATACTGGGCCTAATGTGGAGGGGACTATACTGGGCCTAATGTGGGGGGGACTATACGGGGCCTAATGTGGGGGGGACTATACGGGGCCTAATGTGGGGGGACTATACGGGGCCTAATGTGGGGGGACTATGCGGGGCCTAATGTGGGGGGACTATGCGGGGCCTAATGTGGGGGGACTATACGGGGCCTAATGTGGGGGGGACTATGCGGGGTCTAATGTGGGGGGACTATGCGGGGCCTAATGTGGGGGGGACTATGCGGGGCCTAATGTGGGGGGACTATGCAGGGCCTAATGTGGGGGGACTATGCGGGGCCTAATGTGGGGGGGACTATGCGGGGCCTAATGTGGGGGGACTATGCGGGGCCTAAAGTGGGGGGACTATGCGGGGCCTAATGTGAGGGGACTATGCGGGGCCTAATGTGGGGAGACTATGCGGGGGGCCTAATGTGGGGGGACTATGCGGGGGCCTAATGTGGGGGGACTATGCGGGGCCTAATGCGGGGGGACTATACTGCCAACCTAATGTGGGGGGACTATACTGCCAAACTAATGTAGGGAGACTATACTGCCAACCTAATGTGGGGGGGACTATACTGCCAACCTAATGTGGGGGGACTATAATGCCAACCTAATGTGGGGGGACTATACTGCCAACCTAATGTGTGGGGACTATACTGCCAACCTAATGTGGGTGAAAATAAGATATATGCAAGATAAGATATATGCAGTGTGCATAGGAATTTGTTCATATATATATATATATATATATATATATATATATATATATATATATATATTTTTTTTTTTTTTTTTTTTTTTTTTTTTAACTATAGTCCGGTCCTCCAAGGAGACAAGTGCAGTAAGTACTGAGTGACAGTGAGACAGATAAATAGATATAGTGCAGTGCGTTTTTTCCCTCTTTTTTTTGGCTCGTCAACCTCGGTAGCGGTGCCCCGCGAAAAAAATTTTTTCCGAGGTGTGCCCCGACCCGAAAAAGGTTGGGAAACACTGCACTAACCTTACACACACGCTGTGAGTACACAGCGTGTGAGCTGCGGGGACGAGATCCACTAAAGGCCGGCGTGATGACGTCACATCATCGCGCCGGCGCCTGGAGGACCCGTCCCTGCGGCCTGCATACTGTAAGTAAGGGTATGCTCAGGGTCCAGGGGATTATGGAAACAGGATATGCGCCACTGTTAGGAGGAGGGGGGTCAGAGAAAAGGGAATATTTAATGAGGGTCTGCAGCAGGGACGTGCACACATAGGAGTGAAAGGGGGCTGGAGCCCCTGCCCTTTTCCTCACCTGCCCCTCTAGTGCCCTCACAAAAGGAGGTGCAGACTCAGGCTGACAAGTGAAGTAAAAAGGATCCATTGCTGGAGATTTGTATGTGGTTTAATGGAGGGTGCTGTGCCCTCCCTGCAGCAAGGGGGCGCCACTCACCCTGTCATTATCTGCCATTTCTTTGCTTCTCTCCACACGGAGGAGACAGGAGCAGAGGAGGCAGAGGGAGGCAAATGGAGGCCCCGCCCACAACATGTCCGGCCACAAACCAGTCTAAGCAGCCCTTACTGTAAGTAACTGTAAATATATGTGAGTGATTGTATGTCAGTGTGTGTGTATATATATATATATATATATATATATATATATATATATATATATACACACATATATGTGTGTGTGTCTATCTCTATGTATGTGCAGAGAGGGATGGATGGGGCCTTACTGTAAGTAACTGTAAATATATGTGAGTGATTGTATGTCAGTGTGTATGTATATATATATATATATATATATATATATATATATATATACATACACATATATGTGTGTGTGTCTATCTCTATGTATGTGCAGAGAGGAATGAATGGGGCCTTACTGTAAGTAACTGTAAATATATGTGAGTGATTGTATGTCAGTGTGTGTATATGTATATATGTGAGTGATTGTATGTCAGTGTGTGTATATATATATATATGTGAGTGATTGTATGTCAGTGTGTGTATATGTATATATGTGAGTGATTGTATGTCAGTGTGTGTGTGTGTATATATGTGAGTGATTGTATGTCAGTGTGTGTGTATATGTATATATGTGAATGATTGTATGTCAGTGTGTGTATGTATATATGTGAGTGATTGTATGTCAGTGTGTGTATGTATATATGTGAGTGATTGTATGTCAGTGTGTGTATATGTATATATGTGAGTGATTGTATGTCAGTGTGTGTGTGTGTGTATGTATATATGTGAGTGATTGCATGTCAGTGTGTGTATATGTATATATGTGGGTGATTGTATGTCAGTGTGTGTATATGTATATATGTGAGTGATTGTATGTCAGTGTGTGTGTGTATATGTATATATGTGAGTGATTGTATGTCAGTGTGTATATGTATATATGTGAGTGATTGTATGTCAGTGTGTGTATATGTATATATGTGAGTGATTGTATGTCAGTGTGTGTATATGTATATATGTGAGTGATTGTATGTCAGTGTGTGTATATGTATATATGTGAGTGATTGTATGTCAGTGTGTGTGTGTGTGTGTGTGTGTATATATGTGAGTGATTGTATGTCAGTGTGTGTATGTATATATGTGAGTGATTGCATGTCAGTGTGAGCATATGTATATATGTGAGTGATTGTATGTCAGTGTGTGTATATGTATATATGTGGGTGATTGTATGTCAGTGTGTGTATATGTATATATGTGAGTGATTGTATGTCAGTGTGTGTATATATATATATATGTGAGTGATTGTATGTCAGTGTGTGTGTATATGTATATATGTGAGTGATTGTATGTCAGTGTGTGTGTGTATATATGTGAGTGATTGTATGTCAGTGTGTGTGTATATGTATATATGTGAATGATTGTATGTCAGTGTGTGTATGTATATATGTGAGTGATTGTATGTCAGTGTGTGTATGTATATATGTGAGTGATTGTATGTCAGTGTGTGTATATGTATATATGTGAGTGATTGTATGTCAGTGTGTGTGTGTGTGTATGTATATATGTGAGTGATTGCATGTCAGTGTGTGTATATGTATATATGTGGGTGATTGTATGTCAGTGTGTGTATATGTATATATGTGAGTGATTGTATGTCAGTGTGTGTGTGTGTATATGTATATATGTGAGTGATTGTATGTCAGTGTGTGTGTGTGTATATGTATATATGTGGGTGATTGTATGTCAGTGTGTGTGTATATGTATATATGTGAGTGATTGTATGTCAGTGTGTGTGTGTGTATGTATATATGTGAGTGATTGTATGTCAGTGTGTGTGTGTATATATGTGAGTGATTGTATGTCAGTGTGTGTGTGTATATATGTGAGTGATTGTATGTCAGTGTGTGTATATGTATATATGTGAGTGATTGTATGTCAGTGTGTGTATATGTATATATGTGAGTGATTGTATGTCAGTGTGTGTGTGTGTGTGTGTGTATATATGTGAGTGATTGTATGTCAGTGTGTGTATGTATATATGTGAGTGATTGCATGTCAGTGTGAGTATATGTATATATGTGAGTGATTGTATGTCAGTGTGTGTATATGTATATATGTGGGTGATTGTATGTCAGTGTGTGTATATGTATATATGTGAGTGATTGTATATCAGTGTGTGTATATGTATATATGTGAGTGATTGTATGTCAGTGTGTGTGTGTGTATATATGTGAGTGATTGTATGTCAGTGTGTGTGTGTGTATATATGTGAGTGATTGTATGTCAGTGTGTGTATGTATATATGTGAGTGATTGTATGTCAGTGTGTGTGTGTGTATATATGTGAGTGATTGTATGTCAGTGTGTGTGTGTGTATATATGTGAGTGATTGTATGTCAGTGTGTGTATGTATATATGTGAGTGATTGTATGTCAGTGTGTATATGTATATATGTGAGTGATTGTATGTCAGTGTGTGTGTGTGTGTATATATGTGAGTGATTGTATGTCAGTGTGTATGTGTGTATATATGTGAGTGATTGTATGTCAGTGTGTGTGTGTGTATATATGTGAGTGATTGTATGTCAGTGTGTGTATATGTATATATGTGAGTGATTGTATGTGAGTGTGTGTATATGTATATATGTGAGTGATTGTATGTCAGTGTGTGTATATGTATATATGTGAGTGATTGTATGTCAGTGTGTGTGTGTATATATGTGAGTGATTGTATGTCAGTGTGTGTATGTATATATGTGAGTGATTGCATGTCAGTGTGAGTATATGTATATATGTGAGTGATTGTATGTCAGTGTGTGTGTATATGTATATATGTGAGTGATTGTATGTCAGTGTGTGTATGTATATATGTGAGTGATTGTATGTCAGTGTGTGTGTATATGTATATATGTGAGTGATTGTATGTCAGTGTGTGTGTATATATGTGAGTGATTGTATGTCAGTGTGTGTGTATATGTATATATGTGAGTGATTGTATGTCAGTGTGTGTGTATATATGTGAGTGATTGTATGTCAGTGTGTGTGTATATATGTGAGTGATTGTATGTCAGTGTGTGTGTATATATGTGAGTGATTGTATGTCAGTGTGTGTATGTATATATGTGAGTGATTGTATGTCAGTGTGTGTATGTATATATGTGAGTGATTGTATGTCAGTGTGTGTGTATATGTATATATGTGAGTGATTGTATGTCAGTGTGTGTGTGTATGTATATATGTGAGTGATTGTATGTCAGTGTGTGTGTGTATGTATATATGTGAGTGATTGTATGTCAGTGTGTGTGTGTATGTATATATGTGAGCAAGTGAATCTATGTGTATATGTATGTATGTGTATGTATGTATATATGTGTGTATGTATGTGTATATGTGTGTATGTATGTGTGTCAGGGATGTGGAAATCCTATAGCCCGACGCCCGGGACAAGTAGTTTTGGGCGCCGGGCAGGTGAATTGTTTATAGATTTAGCCCTGTATCGGGCAGGGACAGACAGACTTCCCCCCCCTTATTTTTCTTTAATGTCGGTGTGAGGCGCAGGAGCCGATGGAAGTCTACACCTCACACCGGCGCTCAGAGTGTATGGAGGGGGCGGCGGCATCCAGCTGACTGCAGAGCCCCCTTATCTCCCCTCCCGGAGGATGGACGGAGCTCAGAAGACACAGCAGGGGGAGAGAGAGGATGTAGACAGCTCCGTGCACAGCTCCATCCCCCGCACACAGCTCTATCCCTCCCCCTCCCCTGTCTCCACAGGACCTAATCCACCACGGGGAGGTTGCTTGTTTGCACGGGGAAAACACAGAGCAGGGGGGGAGGGGGAGGACGGAAATCTGACCTCACACCGGCCGGTGCATTGCCGTGGAATGAGATTTGCCATAGAATGAGATGGTCCGCCTCCATCACATCCTATTGGCTCTCTCTTGTCACGTGACATATTTAAACGTCACGCATCGATGCGCACAGCAGTGTCAGTTTGGCTATCACAGGGAGAGGATCTCCTCACCCTGTGATTGCTGAAGGTGTATGGAGCTCTCGTGGCCCGACAGAAGTTCACACATGTACGCAGCTCATGCGGCTGCCTCATATACATTTACTGTTGATCCACAGCGCTATCGGGATCCCGATGCCCGATGGCGCTGTCATCAGGATCCCCACGCCCGCATCTCTACACCCCGTCCCCCGCATCTCTACTCCCCGTCCCCCGCAGCTCTACTCCCCGTCCCCCGCATCTCTACTCCCCGTCCCCCGCATCTCTACTCCCCGTCCTACGCATCTCTACTCCCCGTCCCCCGCAGCTGTACTCCCCGTCCCCCGCAGCTCTACTCCCCGTCCCCTGTGAACGCTCAGGGAGCGATCCACAGCGCTATGGGGATTCCTACGCCCGATGGCGCTGTCATCAGTGTGCGTCCCCGCGAGCGCCCCATGCCCGCAGCTGTACTCCCCGTCCCCCGCATCTCTACTCCCCGTCCCCCGCAGCTGTACTCCCCGTCCCCCGCAGCTCCACTCCCCGTCCCTCCGTAGCTCTACTCCCCGTCCCGTTAACGCTCAGGGAGCGGGGAACAGAAAGTAGAGCATCGGGCGCAGGTAAAGTAGTACTGCGCATGCGGGAGTGGAGCTGCGGGGACGCACACTGATGACAGCGCCATCGGGATCCCGATAGCGCTGTGGATCAACAGTAAATGTATATGAGGCAGCCGTATGAGCTGCGTACATGTGTGAACTTCTGTCGGGCCACAGAGGCCATGAGAGCTCCGTACAGCATCAGCTATCACAGGGAGAGGAGATCCTCTCCCTGTGATAGCCAAATTGACACTGCTGTGCGCATCGATGCGTGACGTTTAAATATGTCACGTGACAAGAGAGAGCCAATAGGATGTGATGGAGGCGGACCATCTCATTCTATGGCAAATCTCATTCCACGGCAATGCACCGGGACTACAGCTCTGATGTCCACTCATGGCGGCTCAGGTGAGGAGACCGAGAATACAGGCGGCGGCGGCAGGAAGGGTGGTTGTATATGTAGGGTGTGAGTGTATGTGTGATGTGTGTATGTAATGTATGATGGGGGGCAGGTGTATGTATGATGTATATGATGTATATGATATTATATGTATGATATATATGATATGATATGTATATGTATATGATGTATATGATATATATGTATGGTGTATATCAGTGTTTCCCAACCAGGGTGCCTCCAGCTGTTGCAAAACTACAACTCCCAGCATGCCCTGGGCATGCTGGGAGTTATAGTTTTGCAACAGCTGGAGGCACCCTGGTTGGGAAACACTGGTGGATATGTATGGTGTGAGTGTATGTGTGTATGATGTCTGTGTGATGTGTATGTAATGTATAATGTGTGTATAATGTCTATGTGTGATGTGTATGTAATGCATGATGTGTGTATGATGTCTGTCTATGTGTGATGTGTATGTAATGTATGATGTGTGTATAATGTCTAAGTGTGATGTGTGTGTATGTGATGTATGATGTGGGGGGGCAGCGGCAGGTGTATGTATGATGTGTGCATATGTATGGTGTATATGTATGGTGTGAGTGTATGTAATGTATGATGTTGGGGGGGGGGGTGCAGTGGCGGGTGTGTGTGTGGCGGGTGTAGGAGCGGACTGTCACGTCGGGCATTAGGGCAGTTGTGCCATCTAATTTTATTTATTTTTAGTGGCACCCGCACTAAATTGCACCCCCAGAATCCCCCAGCTGCAGAGCCATAGGCTGCATCAGGGCATGCTGGGTGTTGTAGTTACTAACTGCAATTCCCACTATTCCTTGACACATCCTATGGCTCTGCAGCTGACACAAACCAAAACTACAACTCCCAGCATGTCCCCCAATAACCTTAACTGTACTATACAGTGCAACATGCTGCAACACCCACAGAACCATAGACTGTATCAGGGCATGCTGGGAGTTGTAGTTATCTAGTAACTAAATGCAACTTCCAGCATTTTCTGACACAAAATGCAGCACATAAACTGGAGAAGCAGAACCCCCCCCCCCCCCCCAGTAACACATAAGTCCCTATTGAGACTGAAAAATAGTGATTAAAATATTTTATAAAGTGCGTATACATGTGAATAAGCCCCTTTCCTAATAAAAGTTTCCAATTTTCTTTAAATAAAAATAATGTACAAAAATAAACATAAGTGGTATCGCTACATGTGGAAATGTCCAGACTATTAAAATATAATGTTAATTAAACCGTACAGTGAACGGTGTAAATGTAAAGAATAGTCCAGAATTGCTAATTTTTGGTCACTTCATATGAGAAATGTTTTATAAGGTGATCAAAAAGTTACATCTAGACTTTTCTGGGCTTGTCTGGGGTGTAAGAGGAGCTACAGCTCTCCCTCCGCTAATAGCCTGGCATGCTGCGATCACCTATTAACCCATTAGATCACCGCTGTCAGCAGTGTCTAAAGGGATCTTATATCCATCCCTGGTGGTCTAGTGGGGGGGGGGATCAGACTATTTTGGTTGAAATTATTTCATCAACCAGGACAAGTAGATTTTCTTGAGGGACAAGTAGATTGTGTTCCGCTTTAGTCCCTTGGACCAGTGGCGTTGCTAGTGTTGGTGTCACCCGGTGCGGTAGAAAATGGTGTCACCCCCATACCTACCCCCTCCCCCCAGTAAGTTTTTAGCGTGGTGTGACAGACACCACTGGTGTAGCGCATTGTGAGAAATTCCAGTATAATAATCAGATATACCAGTTGCCACAGAATAGAAAAGTGTTGAAGAAGTTTTCACCATTGAAATATACAGCTCCAAGAATTACTTAAAGGGGTACTCCACTGGAAAACATTAACTTTTATATCAACTGGTGCCAGAAAGTTAAACAGATTTTTAAATTACTTCTATTTAAAATCTTAATACTTACAGTACTTATAAGCTGGTGTATGCTCCACAGGAAGTTGTGTAGTTCTTTCCAGTCTGACCACAGTGCTATTTGCTGACACCTCTGTCCATGTCAGGAACTGTCCAGAGCAGGAGAGGTTTGCTATGGGGATTTGCTCCTACTATGGACAGTTCTTGACATGGACAGAGGTGTCAGCACAGAGCACTGTGGTGAGACAGAAAAGAAATTAAAAAAGAAAATAACTTCCTGTGAATCACTTATACAGCAGCTAATAAGTACTGGAAGGATTAAGAATTTTAAATAGAAGTAATTTACAAATCTGTTTAACTTTGTAGCACCAGCTGATTAAAAAAAATGTTTTCCAGTAGAGTACCCCTTTGAGCAGTGGTGAGGTTATGCTGGGAGTTGTAGTTTCACTGACCTTACTGTAGAACTGACAAGTGACTACAGCTCTGATAGGACATAGAGAGGAGAATGAACAATGATATCAGTGATTACAGGTGACGTCTTCTCTATAGTCTTCCCTTATCTAATTCAGATGGTACATACCTCCAGGACTTGTTCCAGCTAAAACTTCTCTCTGCAGAATGTGACGCCAAGATGTCTCCTCACTATGTCAGCGCATTCTCATCCTCTATATGAAAACAATTATTATTATAAACCTGCCAGACACTGTATCCTCTAAATATAATACTACTATACACTATACTCTTTGATTATAAACCTTCCATACACCGTACCCACTGAATATAATACTACCACACACTGTACATTCTGAATATAATACCAACACATACTGTACCCTCTGAATATAAATCTGCCACATACTGTACCCCTGAATATAATACCGCCACACACTGTACCCACTGAATATAATACTACCACATACTGTACCCTCTGAATATAATACTACCACAAACTGCGCCCTCTGAATATAATACCAACACATACTGTACCCTCTGAATATAAATCTGCCACATACTGTACCCTCTGAATATAAATCTGCCACATACTGTACCCCTGAATATAATACCGCCACATACTATACCCCTGAATATAATACCGCCACATACTGTACCCTCTGAATATAATACTACCACAAACTGCGCCCTCTGAATATAATACCAACACATACTGTACCCTCTGAATATAAATCTGCCACATACTGTACCCTCTGAATATAAATCTGCCACATACTATACCCCTGAATATAATACCGCCACATACTATACCCCTGAATATAATACCGCCACATACTGTACCCTCTGAATATAATACTACCACCCACTGCGCCCTCTGAATATAATACTTAGAGATGAACAAACTACAGTAAATTCAACTCGTCACAAACTTCTCGGCTCGGCAGTTGATGGCTTTTCCTGCATAAATTAGTTCAGCTTTCAGGTGCTCCGGTGGGCTGGAAAAGGTGGATACAGTCCTAGGAGACTCTTTCCTAGAAATGTATCCACCTTTTCCAGCCCACGGGAGCACCTGAAGGCTGAACCAATTTACGCAGGATAAGTCATCAACTGCCGAGCCGAGAAGTTTGTGACGAATCGAATTTACTGTAAGTTCGCTCATCTCTAATAATACTACCACAAACTGCGCCCTTTGAATATAATACTACCACAAACTGTGCCCTCTGAATATAATACTACCACACACAGTGCTCTCTGAATATAATACTACCACAAACTGCGCCCTCTGAATATAATACTACCACAAACTGCGCCATCTGAATATAATACTACCACCCACTGCGCCCTCTGAATATAATACTACCACACACAGCGCTCTCTGAATATAACACTACCACAAACTGCGCCCTCTGAATATAACGTTGCCATACAGTGCACCCTCTGAATATAATACCACAACCGCAGTAACACCCCTCAACATCCGTTAGCTGATGCTATTACCACAGGAGGGAGGTATTGGTGGTGTTGCTAGTGGATGATGGGGGTGCTACTACTGGGGGGGGGGGGTGTTGCTGGAGGATGATGAGGGTGCTACTGGCCATCCCCCCCTGGCAGTATCACCCCCATCATCAATCGGCAGGATCATCCTCCTGGCAGGAGCAACGCCATCATCCACCATCAGGATCTGCTGATGGAGGTGCTGCTGGGGGGGGGGGGGGGGTGTTGCTGGTGGATGATGAGGGTGTTACTGCCAGGGGGGGAGCATTAGGTAGGCAGCAGTTCCCCCACATTAGGTAGGTACCAGTTACCCCACATTAGGTAGCAATTTCCCCACATTAGGTAGCAATTTCCCCACATTAGGTAGCAATTTCCCCACATTAGGTAGCAATTTCCCCACATTAGGTAGCACAGATTCCCCACATTCGGTAGCACAGATTCCCCACATAAGGTAGCATAGACTCCCCACATAAGGTAGCATAGACTCCCCACATAAGGTAGCATAGACTCCCCACATAAGGTAGCATAGACTCCCCACATTTGATAGCACAAATTCACCACATTAGGTAGCATAGACTCCCCACATTAGGTAGCATAGACTCCCCACATTAGGTAGCATAGACTCCCCACAATGGGTCAAAGTCTCCCCACAATAGATCGCTGGTTCAACCCCCCCCCCCCCCCACACACACACAAAAAACACATACAACACAGAAAGACACACACACACACAGTCAGAGAGACACACACTCATAGACAGACACACACAGAGTCACACACACACACAGAGTCACACAGTCACACACACACACTCTCAGAGAGTCACACAAACACACACAGTCACACACACACACAGAGTCACATACACACACAGTCACATACAGTACACACAGTCACACACACAGAGTCACACACACAAACATAGATAGAGACAGACAGAGAGACAGACACACACACACTCACCCATCCAGCGCAGCGCTCCTTCTCACCTGGCGCCCTGCGAGTGACGTAACTGACGTCCTCCTGCGCGGCCATGCGGTGTGACGTCAGGCCGGCGCAGACGTGGGAGCGGTGGCAGGGCACAGTGCTGGAGAAGGTGAGGGGCGGTGTGAAGACGGACGGGCGCACAGTGCACGTAAAAGGGGGGGGTTGCTGACGGACGGGCGCACCGCACACACAGCGCAGGGGGGGGTGCTGACGGATGGGAGGCCGGTCGAGCACAGATGGGGGGGGGTGCTGCGGAGAGTCTTGGTGTCACCCCATTAGGTTGGTGTCACCCGGTGCGGGCCGCACCCCCCGCACCCGGGTCGCAACGCCACTGCCTTGGACAAGTAGTTTTTTTTTTTATTTCCACACCACTGTGTATGTATATATGTGTGTATGTGTGTGTATGTATGTATATATGTGTGTGTATGTATGTGTGTGTATGTATGTATATATGTGTGTATGTATGTGTATGTATGTATATGTGTGTGTATGTATGTATATATGTGTGTATGTATGTGTGTGTATGTGTATGTATGTGTATGTGTGTGTATGTATATATGTGTGTATGTGTGTGTATGTATATGTATGTATATATGTATGTGTGTGTATGTATATATGTGTGTATGTGTGTGTATGTATGTGTGTGTGTGTGTTTGTATGTATGTGTGTGTATGTATATATGTGTGTATGTATATATGTGTGTGTGTGTATGTATGTATATATGTATGTATGTGTGTATGTATATGTGTGTGTATGTGTGTGTATGTATATATGTGTGTGTGTATATATGTGTGTATGTATGTGTGTGTATATATATATATGTGAGCAAGTGAATCTGTCTGTGTATGTATGTGTATGTATGTATATATATATATGTGTGTGTGTGTGTGTGTGTATATATATATATATATGAGCAAGTAAATCTATGTATGTGTGTGTATATCTGTGAGTGATTGTATGTGTGTACCTGTATGTATGATGTGCCTATTGGCTATATCTTTTAGTATATATTCCATGTTGTATGTATGTGTCAGTGTCTCTATGTATGTGTGTATAATACCTATGTACTGTATGTGTGTATATTACCTATGTACTGTATGTGTGTATATTACCTATGCACTGTATGTGTGTATATTACCTATGTACTGTATGTGTGTATATTACCTATGTACTGTATGTGTGTATATTACCTATGTACTGTATGTGTGTATATTACCTATGCACTGTATGTGTGTATATTACCTATGTACTGTATGTGTGTATATTACCTATGTACTGTATGTGTGTATATTACCTATGTACTGTATGTGTGTATATTACCTATGTACTGTATGTGTGTATATTACCTATGTACTGTATGTGTGTATATTACCTATGTACTGTATGTGTGTATATTACCTATGTACTGTATGTGTGTATATTACCTATGTACTGTATGTGTGTATATTACCTATGTACTGTATGTGTGTATATTACCTATGCACTGTATGTGTGTATATTACCTATGCACTGTATGTGTGTATATTACCTATGCACTGTATGTGTGTATATTACCTATGCACTGTATGTGTGTATATTACCTATGCACTGTATGTGTGTATATTACCTATGTACTGTATGTGTGTATATTACCTATGTACTGTATGTGTGTATATTACCTATGCACTGTATGTGTGTATATTACCTATGCACTGTATGTGTGTATATTACCTATGCACTGTATGTGTGTATATTACCTATGCACTGTATGTGTGTATATTACCTATGCACTGTATGTGTGTATATTACCTATGTACTGTATGTGTGTATATTACCTATGCACTGTATGTGTGTATATTACCTATGTACTGTATGTGTGTATATTACCTATGTACTGTATGTGTGTATATTACCTATGTACTGTATGTGTGTATATTACCTATGCACTGTATGTGTGTATATTACCTATGCACTGTATGTGTGTATATTACCTATGCACTGTATGTGTGTATATTACCTATGTACTGTATGTGTGTATATTACCTATGCACTGTATGTGTATATTACCTATGCACTGTATGTGTGTATATTACCTATGTACTGTATGTGTGTATATTACCTATGTACTGTATGTGCCTTTATGTTATGTGCTTGTATTTATTGTATGAAGCACATTATTAGGGAATTAATAGAGGAATGTAAGCACAGTATATAGGGAATTTATGGAAGCACAGCATATATTTCATTATATTGGAACATTATATTTTTATGTATGCTGGCACTGTGTGTAGATCCTTAGGGTGCGTTCACGTGTGCCTATTTTTGCTGCAGATTTTGCTTCTCATTGACAATGGGAAGAGAAATCTGCTAAAGCAAATCTGCAGCAGATCTGCAGCAGAAAATACGCACGTGTGAATGCACCCTTAGTGGTGGCACAGTATAGTTAAATAATAGTGGCACAGTATATAGTTCATTAATGTTGGCACAGTATATAGGGAATTAATAGATGAATGGTGGCACAGTATATAGTTCATTAATGGTGGCACAGTATATAGGGAATTAATAGATGAATGGTGGCACAGTATATAGGGAATTAATAGATGAATGGTGGCACAGTATATAGTTCATTAATAGTGGCACAGTATATAGTTCATTAATAGTGGCAAAGTATATAGGGAATTAATAGATGAATGGTGGCACAGTATATAGGGAATTAATAGATGAATGGTGGCACAGTATATAGTTCATTAATAGTGGCACAGTATATAGTTCATTAATAGTGGCACAGTATATAGGGAATTAATAGATGAATGGTGGCACAGTATATAGTTAATTAATAGTGGCACAGTATATAGGGAATTAATAGATGAATGGTGGCACAGTATATAGTTCATTAATGGTGACATAGTATATAGGGAATTAATAGATGAATGGTGGCACAGTATATAGGGAATTAATAGATGAATGGTGGCACAGTATATAGGGAATTAATAGATGAATGGTGGCACAGTATATAGTTCATTAATGGTGGCACAGTATATAGGGAATTAATAGATGAATGGTGGCACAGTATATAGTTCATTAATAGTGGCACAGTATATAGTTCATTAATAGGGGCACAGTATATAGGGAATTAATAGATGAATGGTGGCACAGTATATAGTTCATTAATGGTGGCACAGTATATAGGGAATTAATAGATGAATGGTGGCACATTATATAGGGAATTAATAGATGAATGGTGGCACAGTATATAGTTCATTAATGGTGGCACAGTATATAGGGAATTAATAGATGAATGGTGGCACAGTATATAGGGAATTAAGGGGAGGTACGGTATATAATTAAAGGGAAACTGACAGGCTGTTTACTCGCACTAAACCCAATACACTAGGTTACAGTGCAGTATACAAAAATTGGTCTTTCCATTTTCTAGGTATTGCCCCACATTGCTAGTATGCGAAGTCAGTCTTGTGCACAATGGAGGCGGAGCTTCCCTGCCTCCATCCTGTATGCTGTGCTATGCCTCGCCATCTTTGTATATTTATAATTATTTTTTTTGCCAACTTTAGTATATTGTAGACTGTAAGCATATATTAGTGTGGTGTCCATCTCTTCAGTGTAAGAACCAGAGCTGTGTGGAGATTCCTGCGTAAGGTGGGTGATTGGTGATGGGTGCTGGGTGATGGGTGCTGGGTGATTGGTGCTGGGTGATTGGGGATGGGTGATGAGTGCTGGGTGATTGGGGATGGGTGATGGGTGATTGGTGCTGGGTGATTGGTGATGGGTGCTGGGTGATTGGTGCTGGGTGATTGGGGATGGGTGATGGGTGATGGGTGATTGGTGCTGGGTGATTGGTGCTGGGTGATTGGTGATGGGTGCTGGGTGATTGGTGCTGGGTGATTGGGGATGGGTGATGGGTGCTGGGTGATTGGTGCTGGGTGATTGGGGATGGGTAATGGGTGATTGGTGATGGGTGCTGGGTTCTGTCATATAGAGCTCAGGTGGGGGCATATAGGGGGAGATTTATTAAAACCTTTGCAGAGGAAAATCCTTCCGCAAAACGATCTGATTGGTTGCTATGGGCGACTGCACCGCTCTTTCTCTGCACAGGTTTGATAAATCTCCTCTATAATACAGTATATTATAGGGCAGCTGTCATATCTTTTCTGTAAATAAGACTGACAGCACAGCCAAAGTGTATATACACATGGCAGACCTTCATAGAAACTGTTCTTGACTCAATTTTACAAAAACACCAACTTTTATGGGGGCTAAGAATGTCGAGAAAGCCTGGCGGGAGGCCACTGTGTCCCTGGGCCGCAGCACATCTGCCCATTAAGTCTGGCAGACGTTTTTTAAATTATGAAAAGTGCCCTCTTTTTTACTTGAGCCCCTGCCCTCCAAAATGTCTGTGCATGTCCCTGGTCTGCAGGGCAAAGCACAGGGGGCATTATATGTGAATGCCCCCTGTCCTGTGCCCTTCACATATAATTTATATGTGTGGCACAGCACAGGGGGCATTATGTGAGGGGCACAACACAGGGGACATTGTATGTGAGGGGCACAGCACAGGGGGCATTATATGTGAGGGGCACAGGACAGGGGGGCATTATATCATATAATGCCCCCTGTGCTGTGCCCCTCACCTAATGCCCCCTGTGCTGTGCCACACATATAAATTATATGTGTGGGGCACACAGCACAGGGTGCATTATATGTGTGGGGCACAGCACAGGGGAGCATTATATGATATAATGCCTCCCTGTGCTGTGCCCCTCACATATAATGCCCCCTGTGCTGTGCCCCTCACATATAATGCCCCCTGTGCTGTGCTCCTCACATATAATGCCCCTTGTGCTGTGCCACACATATAAATTATATGTGTGGGGCACAGCACAGGGGGCATTATATGTGTGGGTTACAGCACAGGGGGACATTATATGATATAATGCCCCCTGTTATGTACCCCACACTTATAATGCCCCCTGTGCTGTGCCCCTCACATATATTGCCCCCTGTGCTGTTCCCCTCACATATATTGCCCCCTGTGCTGTTCCCCTCACATATATTGCCCCCTGTGCTGTGCTCCTCACATATAATGCCCCCTGAGTGGACAGGACATGGGGCTTTATATGTGAAGGGCACAGCACAGGGGGCATTATATGTGAGGGGCGCATGATAAGGGCATTATATGTGCGGGACGCATGATGGGGGCTTTATATATGAGGGGCGCATGATGGATGCATTACATGTGAGGGGCAAAGAATGGGGGCATTATATGTGAAGGGCACAGCACAGGGGGCATTAAATGTGTGGGGCACATGACAGGAGCATTCTATGTGAGGGGCACAGCACAGAGGGCATTATTATGTGGGGGAACAGGACAGGTCATATTATATGTAGGGGCACAAGATGGGGCATTATTACTATATGTGAAGGCACAGAGTGTTTTGCCTTTCAGAAGTATAGTGTATATTGTGAGGAATTTCTGGGGTGGTACGTTTTTTAGGGGCCACAATACATTACGGTATTTTACTCAGAGGGTAGTTACAGCACAGCAAGTTATATTCAGAGAATGCACTGTGTGGTAGTATTAGATTTAGAGGGCACAGTGTGTGTTAGTATTATATTCAGTGGGTACAGTGTGTGATAGTATTATATTTAGAGGGTGCAGCGTGTGATAGTATTATATTCAGAGGGTGCAGTGTTTGGTAGTATTAAATTTAGAGGGCACAGTGTGTGGTAGTATTATATTCAGAGGGTACAGTGTATGGTGGTATTATATTCAGAGGGTACAGTGTGTTGTATATTCAGGGGGTACAGTATGTCAGAATTATATTAGGAGGGTGTGTGACAGTATTATATTCAAAGAATACAGTGTTTGGCAGTATTATAATAATTATTGTTTTCATATAGAGGATCAGAATGCATTGGCATAGTGAGGAGACGTCTGGGCATCAAGTTCTGCAGAGAGAAGATTTAGCTGGAACAAATCCTGGCGGTATGTACCATCTGAATTAGATAAGGAAAGACTATAGAGAAGACGTCACCTGTAATCACTGATATCATTGTGTATTCTCCTCACTATAGAGAAGACGTCACCTGTAATCACTAATCTCTATAGTGAGGAGAATACACAATGATATCAGTGATTACAGGTGACGTCTTCTCTATAGTGAGGAGAATACACAATGATAAGACGTCACCTGTAGTCACTGATATCACTGCGTATTCTCCTCACTATAGAGCCTTAGCACTTTCCCATTCTGTGGCAATTGGTATATATGATTATTTTTCTGACATATGAGCACGGCCTAAGAGTCTTAAACAAGGTTAGGACTGTATGATACATTTAATAATATTGTAAGTTCCGTAATCTTCTGTCCCCCAACACAAAATACTCTAATAGCGCCCCTCCCGAGACTCGACTCTGGATCCGCCCCTGCTCCCAGCATGCCCTGACAGCCGAAGGCTGAGAGTTGTAGTTTTGCAACAGGTGGGCAGCCACAGGGGATCGGTGTTGCAGTATGTCAATCTAGGGCCATGGTGTCTGATCTTGAACTGGCAGCAGGAGCCATGACCACTTTAAATCAATGGCTGCTGGGACGTATGACTAGTGACATCCTTCGTTCCAGACCGCAACGTCAGGGACGTCACTCGTCAGACGTCCCGGCGGCCAGCGCTGCTCATTGAGCCTACCGGAGTAGCATTGATCTATGTAAGAAACCTATGGGCCGAGGCTGTTGGGGCCACCAAATTATATTACTTATACAGAATGTCTGGTTAGGAGAAACAAATATAACGCACCCACAGGGAGTGGCGCCATTTTAATAAAATTTGTCAAAAACCTTAGATAACAGTCATACAGAATATATTAGAAAGCTTTTTTGATTTTCAGCCAATCAGAGAGCAGCACTACTGAAATAGAACTCCCAGGAGGTAACAGCGTGTCACACATGTGATGTCATAACCATTGTCCACCAAAGAGCAGCACTGAGCAGAAATAACACTGCTCCTGTTCATTCTCCATCAGTGAGGGGCCGGTGCTGGACACTGTGTAGGGACGCGGGAATGCAAAGTCATACACATGACTGTGACTGGTAAGTGTTACATTGTTGTGTCCAAAAGGTCTTTAGTGCAGTTCCATGTGTATTTCTATGATAATCATGTAAATAATCTATCTTTTTTTTCTTATCTTAGATGCACTATCTCCAGGACATGGAGTAGCATTTCCGGACCTACAGCAAGACGTTGGATGAAGGCATAGCCCCAGAAATAACACTGGTCCTGTTCATCAGTGAGGGGCCGGTGCTGGACACTGTGTAGGGACACGGGAATGCAAAGTCATGCACATGACTGTGACTGGTAAGTGTTACATTGTTTTGTCCAAAAGGTCTTTATTGCAGTTCCATGTGTATTTCTATGATAAACATGTAAATAATCTATCTTTTTTGTCCCCTATCTTAGATGCACTATTTCCAGGACATGGAGTAGCATTTCGGGACCTACAGCAAGACGTTGGATGAAGGCACAGGCCTAGGAATCATGCACATACACAGAAACATTTGCCCAAATTCTAGAGGTAACCTCCTTTAGTATGCCCAGAGGAAGGGCCATACAGTAGCCATGGATTCCCTACAGGTTTCCTCCCCTCTGGAGGTTTTTCCTGTCCTGAGTATTAGTTACTGTACGCTCTTTGTGAGTGATGGGAGGTTACAAAAAATCCCCTACACAAACATTTTAATAAATAATAAATAAAGTTCCCCTTTTTTTAAACTGTTCTTTGACTTGCTCGACTCATTAATTTATTTCTGTGTGTGAAAATAGAGTTAGCAAAACATGGATGACCAAAGCTGCTCTCCTGCACGATCTGCATAATGTGGTGCAGAGAGAGGCAACTGGTGCTGGGTGGTGCAGTTTATGAGGCAAACGTAGAACACCCAGCAAGTTCCATGCACAAGCCTTTTTCTGATGAATGGGACTCATGCAGGGAACTTGCTAGGGGTCATACGGTTGCAAAGGATCAACTTTTGGGTACATGAACTGTCCCTTAAAGGGGTACTTCGCCTCTAGATATCTTATCCCCTATGTAAAGGATAGGGGATAAGATGTCTGATCAATGGGATCCTGCTGCTGGGACCCCAGCAATCTCCATGCAGCAACCAAAATTCTAAATAGTATGTTTAGATCACTGGTTCCTGTGGTGGGATTCGTGACATCATGCCACACCTTCTTGTGACATCACACCACCTCCCATAGACATAAATGGAAAGGGCGTGGCGTGAGGTCACGACTGGCACCACGAGAACCCAGAGTTCTAAATATATTACTTGGAACGCCGGGTGCTGCATGAAGATCGTGGGGGTCCCAGCGATCAGTCATCTTTTGTCCTATACTTAAGGTAGGGGATAAGATATCTAGGGGCGGAGTACCACTTTAAGGAATTAGAGAGTGTAGGCATGCCTTACAAGCAGGTAGAAAAAGAACAGCTGGGAGAAATGACAGGACACGAAGCAATATTTGGCTGGGACCGATTTTGGGTGTGTTCTGGCCAATTAAAGGAGAACTATGGCAAAAATTAACTTATCCCCTATCCATGGGTTACGGGATAAGTAGCTGATTGTGGGGGGTCCCCCTGCAATACCTGGGATGAGACCCGTTGCTCAGTGAGAAGCGCTCGCTGCAGACGTCAAATCTCAATTTCCCTGGACCCCCCCCCCCCTTCCTTCATGTCCACCACAGACGCCCCCAGACTGCTGTCTCTTACAGAGTTTTATGCCCAGAAATGGTTGGCTACTCACTTTGTCAGTAGATTCTCATCCTAAATATGAAGACAATCGGGGAAATGTACCTGTGGAGAGGAAATGTTGTCCAGTTGCTCTTAGCAACCAATCAGATCACTTCTTTTATTTTTCAGAGGTCTTCTCAAGAATGAAAGAAGTAATCTGATTGGTTGCTATGGGCAACATGATGAAAACATATTTTTTTTCTTTAACAACTACAGTACTACAACTCCCATTGTAGTGTGTCTTTTCAACCTGTGCCTCCTCCAACCCTGACCCTTAGGGGGGCACAGACTGACCACACTGGGGGTTGTAGTACTTTCATTTTTACAGTTCCCCTATAACTCTGCAGCTTCGGTAGAAGTATGAGGCTCAGCCTTAGAGTCAGTGTATCTGGCTGCTCCGGTGTTCTTCTATTTTACAGCCTGGACCCTTGACTTGGGGATATTATAGCTGCTAAAGCCTACCATCCACCAACCCCCAAAAGCCCCTTTGTAACGAGGAATCCCTTACCTTAAACATGACAGACACAGTGTTTGTGGTAACAAGGCCACAGCAGCCCATTTATTAAATATCAAACAATAAATAACAATAAAACATTGTAAGGCAACCTTGTATGAACATCATACATAACATTGAATAAAACATTTTTTTTTTTTTCAAAGTAAAGTTTTATTAAGGTTTTCAACATACAAGGTAAAATGAAAATTACAACATGAGAAGTGTCTACACTGGTCAGGCAACAAAGCCCACATGGCTCAAGTAAACAAGGAGTTTGGGTCACTCAGCGAAGTTAAACATTACAGCAGTCCGAGCCTCACATCATAAATGAACTCCAGAGAACAGAGGTTGTGAGTAGCTAACAGGATTCAGAACTACGTATAAATTCGACAACTTTAGCGAAAATTCAAACATCGCCAGTAGTGAAGCAGAGAACCAGGGCAGACAAAGGAAACACAATATCGGTAGAGGGAACTGGAAGATAGGAGAGGAGGGAGAGAGAGGAAAAGATACAGGGGGATAGAGGAAGGAGGGGGGGTGTAGAAGAATCGAAGAGGGGGAGATAGGATGCAGCAGACTTAGTGTAATATGGCAGAGAGTCTTACCTGTTCGGACTGAACCTCTCCACCTGTCTAAGCAGTAAACAGCAACTGTGGGTGAGCTATTGCGGAGTTGGACAGAGGGGGATGAGCGTGCGTGGTGACAGATCCAGGTTATCATCAGTGAACTCCTGAAAGGCAACATAGGATAGCCAAGGCGACCAAACAGCATGGTATTTATCGAACTGTCGGGTAGAGTCTGCCCGGAGTTCTTCCATGCTACAAGTATAGGTAACTTCCCTCAGCCATGAGGAGTAGGTCGGGGGTAGTGGAGATTTCCAAAGGCGAGGGATCACAGCTCTAGCCGAGATAAGTAAATAGTGTGCTAAAGTGGCTGACAGACGGGGGCATGTGTTAGGGAATATGGACAGGAGGATAGGTCGTGGGTCCTTATCGATGGAAAGGGTCGTCAGCCTATTTACGGTAGATAAAACTTGTGTCCAAAACGTATTCAATGTCGGGCATGTCACCCAGATATGGGACATTGTCCCTTTTGAGCGTCCGCACCTCCAACATGCATCAGAAGCCTGTGGGAACACCTGCGCCAAAAGAGACGGCACTCTGTACCATCTCGTGATGATTTTATAGTTAGTTTCTTGTGCCTTGCATGAGATACTAGATTTGTGACAATGTAGCAGGGCACGAGACCAGTCATTGTCAGGAATAGAACATTGTAGTTCCCTTTCCCATGCCACTCGATAGGGCAGGGGAATTTCAGAGCGTTTCCCTATGATCAGGGCATAGAGAGTTCCGATTGCATGGGGGACAGGAGCGGAGGCCGCACAAAGGGTTTCAAAGGGGGTCAGTTGTCTATGAAGACGGAGTGCGGCTTTGTTGGTGTTATAGAAGTGTAGACGTTGACTATATTGGAACCTATGTATAGTTGAAGGCTGAGTTCCACCCAAAAGGTCATAGAGGGATTTCAAGCCTGTGGGTTGCAGTAAGGAAGAGAATAGGACATAATCAGACTTTTTACGCGTTAAGAAAGTGGCAGAAGTCTGCGCTGGAGGGAAGAGCACATTGCCAAACAGGGGCATAAGGGGGCCATCCGGGAAATAGTGAGATGTATTTTTCAGGTAAGACTGATGTGCTTGCAGTATTGAATGTGTTACCGGGGGTAAATGGTCAGGTGGGTGCAAGGGGGCGGGCAGTCTTTTGGTCCACAAGGTAGACCTAGCATCCACACCACAGAGATTTCTTTCAAAGACAACCCATTGCTTAGCAGTCTGACTGTGGTAGCAGTCTAGTATTCTGGCTAATATGCTCGCCTTGTAATACGATAGGCAGTCTGGCAGTGCGAGGCCATCACTCCCTCTTGCGTCTATAAAGCACCTTCCCTGCCAAGCGGGGATGTTTCTTTCTCCAAACAAAGTGAGACTGCATTGCAGAGAGGTCCTTAAAGAAAGAACGGGGGATATGACAGGGGATACAGGCAAAGAGATAGAGTAAGCGGGGTAGGATGTTCATTTTAAAAATATTTACCCTGCCAATCCATGAGAAGTTTTTATTGTCCCATTTCGACAAGTCAGTTCTCAGGGTGTGGAACAATGGGGGAAAATTTAATTGAAAAGTGCTAGCCAGATCACTAGGGACTAGGATCCCAAGATATTTCAGTGATGACCTCTGCCATTTAAAAGGGTAAGTGGAAGAAATGTGAGTGATCATTTGGGAGGGCAGTGTGATATTCAAAGCTTCGCTTTTGGATGGGTTCAGTTTATAGTTACTATAAGCCGAATATTGTGCTATGGTGGAGAGGAGGGAAGGGAGGGTAGTGAGCGGGGAGGAGAGAAATAGAAGGACATCGTCAGCGAACGCTGAGCATTTGCAACTGCACGAGGGAGAGGAGAGGCCTCTTATATCTGGATTCGAGCGTATTGCATTGAGCAAGTGCTTCATGCATAGGACATAAAGGATAGGTGATAATGGGCAGCCTTGCCTCGTACCGTTGCGAATGCTAAAGGGAGCCGACAGCTGTCCATTGATTCTGATTCTAGCCTGGGGTGAGGAATACAGCGCCATGATTCTGGCAAACATATTGTCACGATTCGGCTTCCAGGTAGTGGATCCTCTGTGTCAGCGAGGGATTGGCGTGGACCGTGCTAGTGGACCGGTTCTAAGAGGCTACTGGTGTTCACCAGAGCCCGCCGCAAAGCGGGATGGTCTTGCTGCGGCAGTAGCAACCAGGTCGTATCCACTAGCAACGGCTCTACCTCGCTGACTGCTGAGAAGGCGTGGGACAGAAGGACTAGGCAGAGGCAAGGTCAGACGTAGCAGAAGGTCGGGGGCAGGCGGCAAGGTTCGTAGTCAAGATGGATAGCAAGGGTTCAGGTAACACAGGCTTTGGACACACTAAACGCTTTCACTGGCACAAGGCAACAAGATCCGGCAGGGGAGTGCAGGGGCAGTGATCAGATATAGTCTGGGAGCAGGTGGGAGCCAATTAAGCTAATTGGGCCAGGCACCAATCATTGGTGCACTGGCCCTTTAAGTCTCAGAGAGCTGGCGCGCGCGCGCGCCCTAGAGAGCGGAGCCGCGCGCGCCAGCACATGACAGCAGGGGACCGGGACGGGTAAGTGACCTGGGATGCGATTCGCGAGCGGGCGCGTCCCGCTGTGCGAATCGCATCCCCGACGGCCATGACAGTGCAGCGCTCCCGGTCAGCGGGACCGACCGGGGCGCTGCGGGGAGAGAGACGCCGTGAGCGCTCCGGGGAGGAGCGGGGACCCGGAGCGCTAGGCGTAACACATATGGGGGCCCAAACCTATTTGTCTCAGAGTCGATCCCAAAAATTCCCAGTCCACCCAGTCAAAGGCCTTCTCCGCGTCCAGAGAGAGCAAGAATAGGGGAGAAGCGTGTAATCGAGCACAATGCACTGCAGAGAATGCTCATAGAGTATTATCTCTTGCCTCCATTCCGCGGACGAAGCCCACCTGATCCGGGTGGATGAGGGAGCTCATGTAGGGTGCCAATCTATTTGCTATTAATTTCGCGAATAATTTTGTGTCAGTGTTAAGGAGAGATATTGGTCGGTAGTTAGAGCACTGCAGGGGGTCCCTCCCATCTTTTGGAATGACTGTGATATATGCGTCAAGGAAGGCCTGGGGGATTGAGGAGGAAGATGAGATAGCATTAAAAGTCAGCAGGAGTGTGGAGGACAGGTCATCCCTGAGGGTCTTATAGAACTTGGCAGTATAGCCATCTGGTCCCGGACTTTTACCAGCAGGTAGGGCCGATATCGCCAGGTGGAGTTCCTCAGGGGTGAACTGAGCCTCCAAGTCCGAGATAGATTCAGCAGTTAGGATGGGCAATGCCGTTTCATGTAAGTAATTCTGTAAGGAGGGTTGAGTGTCAGTGTGAGAGGAGAGAGCGGTAGGTTTAGGGAGGTTATATAGGTCTGTATAATATTTCTGAAAAGTTTCCAGTATTTCCGGCGTGAGGGAAGAAGGGGTGCCTGATCGAGTGCGAATGGAGGGGACATAGAGGGTCGAGCGTGTCGCCCTAAGGGCCCTCGCCAGCATCTTCCCCGATTTATTACTCCACTCGTAGAACAGTCTACCCGTTAGTTGTTTATAGTGGCAGTGTTTTTTGTTGAGCGTCTCTAACAGATCACTCCTGACTCTGATAAGTTCACGGTAAGTTGAGTCCTGTTGGTGTTGTTTGTGCCTTGTCTCTAGGATGTTCAGCTCTCGGTATAATGTCATCAGCTTAGCTGAGGCTTCCCTTTTCAGCCGAGCCCCATGCCTCATCAAAACTCCCCTCAAGACACATTTCAATGTTTCCCACTTGATTAGCGGTGACGACGGATCCCACTTCATTAAGCTTCCAAGAGGCATGTGGCTTGGCCAAGGTCGGAAGCGTAAATGTACCCTGAACTGGGGCATGATCAGACATAGAGACAACACCAATCGTAACAGAAGTAAAAGAGGGGAGGAGGGAGTGTGAACAGAGAATGTAGTCTATTCTACTGTATGTTTGTCTAGGGTGTGAGAAGAAGGTATAATCTCGTCCTTGTGGATGGAAGGCTCTCCAGGTATCAATTAACTGTAATAGATGTAGCTTATGCCTAAGGGCCCTGAGTTTACTATGAGAGATGTATGAGTGTCCTGATGAGGTGTCCACCTGAGGGAATAGAGGTGTGTTAAAGTCTCCACACAGGAGAATCTGACCCCTGGCAAAGGAGGAGAGTCTCTCCAAAGTCTTCAGTAAGAACTGAATTTGGTTATGGTTCGGAGCGTATATAGAGGCCACCGTCAGATTACGTCCCGCAAGGAGGCAATTGGCGAAGACAAATCGAGCGTCTGTGTCAACTAGGGAGGTCTGGATCGTAATGGGAAGCGTCCTGTGAAAAACTATGGATACACCCTTAGTCCTGGAATCAGGGTTAACACTATGTATCCATTTATCATAGTGCCTGGTTGGTATGGTAGGGAGGTGACCTTTTTTAAAATGTGTTTCCTGTAGAGCTATGATATGGGATCTTTGCTTATGAATGGAGAACAACGTCTGGGCACGCTTTTCGGGGGTGTTGAAACCCTTGACATTAAGGGTAGTAATGTGAAGGTCAACCGCCATCAGATGTAATGTGTAAATGCCAATATTCACCACACCGTTGGTAGACAGGTGGAGGGTCCAGCCCATCAGTCAGGCAAGTGTCCGAGGATTCAAGTCTGCGTATAGAAGAGAGCACAAGTAAGTGGGGAGGAAGGGAAAAGGGAGGAAAGCAAGGGAAGAGAAGCTTCTGCACAGACACAGAAGCAAAGGGACTAAAGGAATAGACCATAAGGGTCAGAGGTACCAACGGAACCAGTCCGATGTACATACTAGTGGGGTAACGTGATAGACAAGCCAGAAAGGACAGCATTTAGTGGTCCTGGGTTGGACTTATGAGTAACAGGTCAGAGCTTCATCCCCGCTTAAGGGGATGAGGCGAGTATGAAACGGGCTAAGTGTGACAACAGTAGCAACTAAATTAGGGGAACAATGGTAGTTGGTAGGTTATGGGCATTATGTGTGCAGGTAGTAAATTATATTTAGGAAGAGTGGGTACCATGGGAGCAAAGGAGACATAAAATAAACAAGTAAAGAATATAAGACTAACAGGCCAGGAAACAGTGACCATATGAGGACAAGCTATAAAAGACAAGAAATATCAGTAATCTATCTGCGGTGACATAATGCAACCACATTTGACAGTGTTAAACTACATATGAGGTAATACACTAATATCTCAGATAGGCAGCTCAGGTTTTACGTTTCGATCTTTGCTGCAGCGGGACACTTGTGGTGACCTCGGATGGACGGTCTCTCGGAGATCGATCAGGACGGTTTTGCGGTGCAGCAGGAAGGGGAGATAAGAACAAGGCTTCCCACTCAGGCAGACTGACATGGGGGATACGGAAGGCTTCAAGGAAGGCAGGCAAATCTTCCGGTCTCTTGAGCGTAGAGATATTGGATCCATACTTTGCATTCAGAGAGAAGGGGAAGCCCCATCTGTAAACAATTTTAGCATTTTGTAACAGAGTCAGCAACGGTTTCAAGGAGGCTCTCAAATGGAGGGTCCGTAGAGAAAGATCTGGGTATATCTGTATAGGGGAACCATTATAGGAAAGGTTTTTAACCTGTCTAGCACCTCTCAGGATTGCCTCTTTCTGGAGAAAATGATGCACTCTGCAGACAACATCACGGGGCTTTTTCGGATCAGGATGTTTCGCTCTGAGAGCCCTGTGAGCACGATCCAGTTCTATGTTCGAATACGGCGGTTTCTTTAGTAGTTCATTAAAGAGACGTTGCAATGTATCTGGCAAGTTCTGAGGTAGAACTGTTTCCGGAAGGCCCTTGATCCTAAGATTATTGCGCCGATTCCTATTATCAAGATCGTCCAAGTGATCAATTGTGTGGATTTGCTGTAATGTCAATTTCTCTGTGGCTTCCTGTAGTTTCTGGAGGTGGGTTGTAGTAGTAGAGCAAAAATCCTCCAGTCTCTGGACCTTCTTATGTAAGTTAGACACCTCAGCCTTAACGGGTTCCAGGTCACGGTTCCAAGCAAGTTTGAGATCGGTCGCCAGCGTTGCCAAGTCAGCTTTAGTGGGGATCAGGGTCAAGAGTGCTTGCAATTCAGGGTGTCCCTGCAATGTCGAGAGCGCCATCTCAGGAGTAAGTGGAAAGGTAGGAGGCGGAACATGTGACTGAAGCGTGGCAGTTATGGCTGGCATCTGCTGTCTAGAGGGTGCAGACCTATGAGGGGCATCCTCCGTTGGAGTATGAGAGTCCTCAGAGGATGAATGGTCACGGGAACGGCGTTTATTATGTCTCACTTTCATCAGGGTCTTGAATAATTTTTTCTTTGCAGGGGGACTTTTACCCCAGTACTCAGGGGCGTCACTATCCACAGATGAGTCTTGAGAGTCTCTATCAGAGTTGGAGCCATCAGAGTACATTTCATTGGCCCAGTCAGTTATGTCACATGCCGGAGGGCCAGGAACCTTTTCTGGGAGCACAGGTAGCTGGGGTGGCGCAGCCGCTCCGCGTACAGGTGGTGTACGTAAAGTCCCTTGCGATTTATGTCGTTTCTCAACCAGCCTCCAATCGCCATCTTGTGACTGCTGGGCATTCCCCGAGTCCTGGCAGGTAGGTAATAAAGGTGTCATAGATGCAGGATTTGTATACTGGATCTCACGTGAAACGTGTTGGCCAGTGGCAGGAGACGGCAAGGATGGCGAGGGGCCAGCAGCCTGTGGATTCATTGCGGCAGGACCGGCAGCCATGGAGGAGGCTATTGTGTCGGGTGATGTATTATTGGGAGTTGGGGACTCAGGCTGCAAGCCCTGGCGAAATTCAGGTGCAGGAAGTACCTGATGTTCAGGTTGTGGCATCAAGCTGTGGTCAGGAGCCGGGGAGGCAGGTATTGCAGACTGCCCTACTGGGTTGTCATCAGTAGACTGTGAGGATCCCATCCCTATCTGTGTCACATAGAGGTTGGTGGATATAGGCTGTATGGCAGGGCCTAGCTTCTTAGCGGGTTGATGCCCGGGCATTGGTGGTCTGACAGAGGCAGATAAGCACTCAGGTAGGGATGTGGAGGTAAGTGGGGAAGGAGTCTCTAAGTTAAGTGCAGTTCCGCACCAGTAGGTGACCGGGTGCTGGACGGCACAGGTCTGTGCCGGACGCTGTGGCGCAGCAGGAGATGGCAGCAATGGAGGCCGTGAGGTAGCCGAGCACTGGTGCTGGAGGGAGGCGGCGGCACTTACTTCCAGTATCGCGCACGGCGCGTTGTCAAAGCCCGGAGCTGAGTCCTGTGTATTGTCGCCGGTCTCTCTCTGTCTGCAGGCCGTGTGAGCTGCACTGTCAGCGGGGTCACTTGCTGCAGATGCCGCTTGGAGCGCCTGCTCACTCCTTCTCCCCGCCTCGCACTGCTGTTGTTGGGGAATGGCGTCTGAAGGCCGCACCACAGGTTGGTCGGTCCGATCGGATGGCTGAGATGCGAAATAGCGGGCGATACCGCTCAGAGGAGGCACAGTGGGTGCAGGTTGCTTCTTCTTCCGTTTGGCAAGAGATCTACCACCCATAACCTTCAGATTAGCCCGTTTTCAGTCCAGTCCGGCGGGAGCTCTCACACCATGCTTCCTCTCTCTAGCGAGTCCAGTCACGCCCTGAATAAAACATTCTTAACATAAGTTAACCAATTAACATGTCCCTAACACAGGAGGAGGACCTGAAGGCACTGTTACCGAGCCCAAGCTAGAATGGGGCCTCACTTGCTCCTAACCGTTAGCGCCTGCACAGGAGCACCATTTTGTGAGGCCCCCCCAACAATCCTGGGAACCCATGTTCCCTTGCAGAATTTTCCATCGGGCTGGGACCGCTCCCAGCCCACCTCCACACTGTATTCCATCACCTCCATGCCATCCACTTGTACCTCCAGGTCTCTCTCCTGCCACCGCCACAATGGCGACAAGTGACTCCTCACTTGTCCCCGTTCCACCACAGACTAAGTGCTCGCTCCACCACCTCCCGAATCTCCAAGATCCACAGATCCATACCAAAAATATTCAGATGAACGCCATCATCATCCAAGAACTCCGAAGAGCTCCCCTCCAATTCTCTATGACGCACCACCAGGCCCCCATTACGGGCCACGAATTTGCCCACCACCTTATTGAGTTTAATCCGTGCTCTATTAATGGCAACCACAGACCTGGCCTGCCTCCATTTCCTCCTGGCCACCATTTCAGACCACACGATGATCAGGCCTGGAAAGGACGACCACAATCGCATCAAGTCCAGCTTGATGTCCCAGGTCAGATCCCGGGATCTCCTCACACCCAAATCATTCCCTCCTAGGTGTATGACAAGGTCGTTGGGGGCTCTGTCCAAGTGTACAAAAAACTGAACCCTGGCCAACAATTCCGCATTCCGCTCTTCCCCAACCAGTGGACCTGACCTGTCGACGAACACCAGCCCGCACCCCACCCCTCACCACATAGGAGTGGCCGATAATCCGCACAAGTCCCGGGCCGCCACCTGAAAGACAAAAAACAATAACAAAATACAAACCGCACTCCCCCAACACACAACAATCACAGCAAATGAGGACGAACATACAACTGAAACCTCTCTGACTCCCACTTCCCAATCCGCCTAATGATCTCGGGTCCCAAGCCCCAACGAGACGCCTCGGTAGCCGCCCCAATGCGGAACGCATGCAAGCTATAATCCCGTGCCACACAACCCACCACCGCCAAACACTTCCAAAAAAAAACCACGAATTGAAAACGCAATAAAAAACTCCCGTCTGCGTGTACCAATAAAGGACCCACAACCCCCACCCTCACCTCCAAAAAAGCCGCATAGCAAAAAAACGGACACATAGCCGAGCCCCGTAAGGCCGCCAAACGCACAGTAACCCCACGATCCTCCTGATCCGTTTTGGAACGGCGCAGCAAAGAACGCAAAACCCCACCTTCCAAACTAACATCCGAAATGCCCCAAAAAACGCCAAAACAAACGCCAATCAAAACAAACAACGCTCGTAATCCGAAATAGAAATCCCATCCAACGCCGTCCCCAACCGATACAAAAGCAGAAAAGTCACCGGACGCCTCGAATCCCTAGACACCGCCCCCCCTCCGAAACCCCCGCAGTGCCTAACGCACCAAAAACGACTTAGAGACGTCCGGCAAACCACGAACTTTGAACCAGAACGCAAAAGCCGACATCCGATGGCCAATCCCCGCCGGAGACACATCCTCGCAAAACGGCCTACCAACATAATACAATAGGGCCGCCTCCCAATCTGCAGGGGCGCCCATAAACGACAACTGTCCCAGTAGCGTCTCCCAGTCCGACCACCAGCGTCGATAAGAAGCCCAAGTAGCCTGGCTTACTGACCGACAGACTAAAGCGAGCGCCAACTCTAAACCAGATGCCACAGCCATTCCGGACACGGAAGGCCGGTCACCTCGGCCTCCAGCGCCAGTTCCCGGAAATGGTCCCACTGTAAGCGAGAGAGAGCGTCAGCCACCGAATTATCCACCCCTGGCACATGCAACGCCACCACCTGAGAATTAAGCTCTAGCACCCTCAACACTAATCGCCTCAGCAACGTGACCACTGGCGGAGGACTCGCCGTCTGGTTGTTGATAGCCAAAACCACCCCCAGGTTGTCACAATGGAAGCACACATTCCTATTGCGAAACAGCTCCCCCCATACAAACACTGCAACCACGATCGGGAACAATTCCAGGAATGCAAGGTTCCTAGTCAGCCCAGTCTCCCGTCATACCTCCACACACCACTGACCCTGAAGGTAAGCCCCAAACCCGCAGGCCCCAGCCGCATCGGTATACAGATCCAGGTCAACGCTCGATACCGGCCTCCCCATCACCACAGAGCGCCCATTATACCGACCCAAAAAATCCTGCCACACCCTCAGGTCCTCACGCAACCCCACCGGCAACCGCACATAGTGATTAGGCCGAGAAACACCCACCGTGACCGCCGCGAGACGTCTGCAAAAAACCCTCCCCATAGGCATGATCCGGCACACAAAATTGAGACGCCCCAGCAAAGACTGGACCTCCCGCAGCTGCAGCTTCCGAACCCGACACGCCCTCGCCACCTCCTCCCTCAGATCGCCCAGCTTATCTTCTGGCAGCCAGCACTCCATGGCCACAGTGTCGATCACTATGCCCAAAAACTTCACCGACGTAGACGGGCCCTCAGTCTTGTCAGGCGCCAACGGAACGCCAAACCAGCCCGACACCCTCTCCATTTCCTGTAGTAAAATAGCACACACCCTAGACCCCGCCGGGCCCAAAAACAGGAAGTCATCAAGGTAGTGCAAAACCGAATCCAAACCCGACTCTACCCGCACCACCCACTCCAAAAAGGAGCTAAACTGCTCAAAAAACGCACATGAAACTGAGCAGCCCATGGGCAAACACATGTGTACAAAAAAACGCCCTCCCAAACAGCACCCCAATAACGCAAAACTGTCCGGGTGTACCGGCAACAGACGAAAAGCGGCCTCAATGTCCGTCTTGGCCAACAAGGCCCCCTAGCCGTACCTCCGGACCCACGCAAATGCCGCATCAAAAGAAGTATAAGTCACAGCACAGATAGCTGGGTCAATGCCGTCATTCACCGACCCTCCAGAAGGATGTGAAAGGTGGTGAAACAGGCGGAACTTATTAGGCCCACCAACGGAGGCGAGTCAAAAGGACCAGCCATCCGACCCAAAGACACCTCTTTCATCAGTTTCTCCTCCACTAAATCTGGCCGGACAAGAGCCGAGACCAAATTCCTAACCTCCCCATTCCCATCCAGAACCCCCTCAAAGGTGATACGGAATCCGTCCGTGAACCCCGCCCTCAAAAATTCCGCCGCCGCCCTATTTGGGTACTTGGCGAGGAAAGGCTCCATCCTTGCCACCTGCACCGGGGTCGCCCCTCTTCGCATCAACCTCCCCCAATTTGCCTTTACCTCGCCGGAAACAGCGCGACAGCCCGTGGCCACCCACTCCGCACCCGGAGCATTCGTGCTTAAAACGGCACTCTGCTCCGAACTTGCAATTCCCTTTATTGAATTGCCAGCAAACACCCTGACCCCGGCCCTGCACCTCCGGCGCTGTCCCGAAAGGACTGCAGGCCACCCCCACTGCGTGGAGCCGCCATAAGCCGCATCCACAGACCTATGTCCTTATGGTCCCACCTCAAATCATGGCGCACTGCCATCCGCTGCCTAAACTGTTCATCGTACCAAAGCCACGCCGAACCCCCATACACCCAATACGCCTCCCCAACAGCGTCCAAATAACAAAAGAGACCAGAGCAATGCTCCGGCGACTTTTCTCCCACAACGCTGCCCAAAATAGCGAACACCTGAAGCCAGTTGGAGAAGGTCCGCGGTATCAGCCGATACCGCCGGCGCTCCTCCTCCTCAACCTTCTCCATACGCTTCGACTCATCCGGCCTAACCCTGTCCAGATTAAATTTTTCAAGCAGGAGTAGCGAAAAAATATCCACACATTCCCGCTTCCAAATCCTTTCCCGCACCTCAGCCTTAAGGTGCGCGCCCAAGGGGCCCTCGAAACACACGTACACCTCCCCCCGAGCAGAAGCAGATCCCCACCGGATCCCGACGCCCCCACCACCGGGGGTGAGCTCGCCCGAGCAACCCCAGGACCCAGACTATATTCACCAGCCCCTTGGACAAAGTCGCTGCGCCCCACACAGGTACCGGCGACCCACCCGCAGACAACCCGCTACTGCGCAGCAACGCTTGCAACCCATCTACGAAATATTGCAAACCCTCCAACCCCCCCACCCCCCCTGAACCCGCAGCAGTGGAGACAGTGGTGTACTCACCCGACCTTACCGGCTCTGGACCAGCGGCCGTAACTCCAGCTGCGGGACGGCTTCGGACATCACGGACTCGGCTACCATCGACGACAGGAGGCTGGACCCGAAGAACCCCCTCCGTGCGGAATGCAGCAACACCAGTCAAATCACCCCCAACAGCGGCATCATAGTAACATAGTAACATAGTTAGTACGTTCGAAAAAAGACATATGTCCATCAAGTTCAACCAAGGAATTAAGGGGTAGGGGTGTGGCGCGATATTGGGGAAGGGATGGGATTTTATATTTCTTCATAAGCATTAATGTTATTTTGTTCCAGGAATGTATCTAATCCTGTTTTAAAGCTGTTAATTTTTCCTGCTGTGACCAGTTCCTGAGGTAGACTGTTCCATAAGTTCACAGTTCTCATGGTAAAGAAGGCGTGTCGCCCCTTGAGACTAAAGTTTTTCTTCTCCAGACGGAGGGAGTGCCCCCTCGTCCTTTGGGGGGGGTTTAACCTGGAACAGTTTTTCTCCATATTTTTTGTATGGGCCATTAATATTCTTATATACGTTTATCATATCCCCCCTTAAACGTCTCTTCTCAAGACTAAACAATTGTAACTCCTTTAATCGCTCCTCATAGCTAAGATGTTCTATGCCCCATATTAGTTTATTTGCGCGTCTCTGCACCCTTTCCAGCTCCACAGTGTCCCTTTTATGTACAGGTGACCAAAACTGAACAGCATACTCCAGGTGAGGCCTTACCAATGCTTTATAAAGGGGGAGTATTATGTCCCTGTCCCTTGAGTCCATGCCTCTTTTGATACATGACAATATCCTGCTGGCTTTGGAAGCAGCAGCCTGACATTGCATGCTATTCTGTAGTCTGTGATCTACAAGTACACCCAGATCCTTCTCTACCAGTGACTCTGCCAGTTTAATCCCCCCCTAAGACATATGACGCATTCAGGTTATTAGTACCCAGATGCATAACTTTACATTTATCCACATTGAACCTCATTTGCCAAGTGGATGCCCAGACACTTAGTCTATCCAAGTCATCTTGTAACTTATGCACATCCTCTATAGACTGTACCGTGCTACAAAGCTTGGTGTCATCTGCAAAGATAGAAACAGAGCTGTTAATACCATCCTCTATATCATTGATAAATAAATTAAACAACAGCGGTCCCAGTACTGAACCTTGGGGTACACCACTAATAACCGTGAACCAATCAGAGTACGAATTATTGACCACCACTCTCTGGGTACGATCCATGAGCCAGTGTTCAATCCAGTTACAAACTAAAATTTCCAAACCCAAAGACCTTAACTTACCTGTCAGACGTCTATGAGGGACAGTATCAAATGCTTTAGCAAAATCCAGAAACACTATATCCACAGCCATTCCTCTGTCAAGGCTTCTACTCACCTCTTCATAAAAGCAAATTAGATTGGTTTGACAACTTCTATCCTTAGTAAACCCATGCTGGCTATCACTTATAATACTATTATCCCCTATGTATTCCTGTATGTAATCCCTTATAAGTCCTTCAAACGTTACTCGGCTACCATGGATAGGAAGAGGGCGGGGGTAGCTATTTTGGTGTCTAGGTCCTGCCCATTACAAGTCTCTTCCTCTCTTCTTGATCCTAAGGGGAGGTATGTCATACTGGAGGGTTCCCTGGGCGGGGTCTCCCTTTTGCTTTGTAATGTCTATGCTCCTAACACTTCGCAAGTTCCTTTTCTGCGTAGGGTCCTTACTAAACTCCAGAGGTATCCCCCGTCAGCATGGTTAGTGGGTGGAGATTTTAACCTCATCTTTTCCCCCTCCTTGGACCGCCATTCAGTCACCGGCGCTCCCCCTGTGCCTGCGCAGCTGCGTCTTGCCTCAATTTTTCGGCGTCTCATCCGTAACTCCTCGCTCTACGATTTGTGGAGGATTGGCCACCCGACGGAGCGTCTTTTAGTTTTTATTCGCACCCACACAAGTTGCATACGCGTATTGACTTTTTTTTTGGGAATCTTCCGATGGTGCGCATGCTCTCTGATACCTCTCTGGATCCTATTTCTTGGTCTGACCACTGTCCAGTTCTCCTCTCTTTCTCCTCTTCCCCTTCCTCTCTGAGATCTTGTCATTGGAGATTGAATGACTCCCTCCTTAAAACGTTACCTTCCCGAGAGTCGATTCAGCGGTGTATTACTGACTACTTTGCCACTAATGAAGGCTCAGTGTCCTCGCAGGCTATCCTTTGGGAAGCTCACAAGTCTGTGATCCGCGGCCATTGCATTGCTTTGGGCGCTGGTCTTAAGCGTAATGCTCTGAGTCGCTCTCGGGAACTTCGATTGGAGATTGCTCGTCTGGAAGCTTGCTTGCTGTCTTCTCCTTCTGTTTCAACACTGAGGGGCTTGGTTGCGGCCCGGGCGCGATTGGGCGACCTGGCTCTACATAGAGTTGAGAGGCAATTGCTCTATGCCAAGCAACGCTTCTACGAGAAAGGCAATAAGGCTCACACAATGCTGGCGAGGCGTTTACGTGACCGGGCTGCTGCTCAATCCCCCTCTGCTTTGAAGGACCCTAATGGGGTTCTCCATTACCACCCTGCTGATATCTCCCGTCTTTTTGTTGACTATTACACTGGTCTTTACTCACTTCCTTCCCAGTTGCCGTCCGACCCGGGGGAGAGGGCAGCCACCTTAGACACCTATCTCTCTCGGTGTGGATTGCCTTCTCTTTCAGGTGCCGACCGGGATGTTCTAAATGCCCCTATTACGGGAGAGGAGGTCTTGGAGGTCCTTAAATCTCTCCCGACTGGTCGCTCTCCTGGGCCGGATGGTTTCCCATATCTGTATTATAAGACATTCTCCACTCTGCTGGTGCCTAAACTCATTTCTCTCTTCAATTCCTTTCTGGACGGGGAGGCGATTCCGCAGTCTTTCTTACACTCCCTTATCACCCTTATACCCAAGCCCGGCAAAGATCCTCACGATTGCTCCAGCTATCGGCCCATTGCCCTCCTTAACTCTGACCTTAAGCTTTTTTCTAAGGTATTGGCTGTTAGACTTTGCTCCTTCCTCCCGGCTCTCATTCATAAAGACCAGGTTGGATTTATCCCTTGTCGCCAAGGTGGAGACAACACAAGGAGGGTGGTGGACCTGATTGATTTGATCAATCGGAGATCTGAGCAGGCCTTAATTCTTAGTTTAGATGCTGAAAAAGCTTTCGATAGGCTGGGGTGGCCGTTTCTTTTTGCTACTTTACAAAAATTTGGGATTTCGGGGAAGTTTTTGACTGCACTGCGGGGTCTCTATTCCTCCCCTACAGCCTCACTCAAGCTTCCTCACTCGCCGTCTCCTATTTTTTCTTTATTTAATGGAACTCGTCAGGGTTGCCCGTTATCCCCCCTGATCTTTGCGCTATGTATTGAACCCTTAGCCGCTATGATCAGAGGTGATCCGGACATTACTGGTATTTTCTTACATGATAGGGAATTCAAGGTTTGTCTGTTTGCTGACGATGTTCTTCTTATACTTTCTCGCCCTCTACTGTCTCTTCCTTCTCTTTACAAGGTTTTGCATGACTATGGGGTGGTTTCCGGCTATAAGGTTAACCTTGCTAAGTCGGAGGCCCTTCCTCTCAATCTCCCTTCTTCGTTTTCTGCTCTTCTACGCTCTGACTATTCTTTCCGGTGGTCTCCCTCTGCTATTAAGTACTTGGGGGTCTGGATCTCTTCTAACTATTCCTCACTTTATTCCACCAACTATCTTCCCCTCTTTCGGGAGCTCCGTGCTCTTATGGAAAAATGGCGCTCGCAATACATCTCTTTTTTTGGTCGCATTGCTGCGGTGAAAATGACTATTCTCCCGAAGCTTCTTTACTTTTTTGAGACCCTGCCGGTTCGGGTCCCACTGTCAGCCCTGCGCTCTCTACAGGCGGCTATTTTTCGATTTATTTGGGATGGAAAAAGACATCGGCTCCCGATGTCCGTGATGATGGCCGGGAGGGCGTTTGGTGGCTTGGCGGTCCCGGATGTGGTAAAGTACTATTGGGCTTCCCACTTGCGCCATCTAGCGGCGTGGTCTACCTATCATGCCTATAGCCGTTGGATGGAGCTAGAGAAGCTATGGTTAGCGCCTGTCCACCCTAACGCTCTCCTTTGGACTCTTCCTGCCTCTGCTCCTTCTCTCTCCCCTCTCCTGGGCCCTATGGCACTTTCCAGATATGTGTGGGGTTACTGCTCTGTCAAATTTAAACTACTGTCTCCCTCCTCCCCTCTTCGATCTTTCCTTTATCATCCTAGTTTCCCCCCCGGCCGGACTTCTCTTATGGTGGGGGAGTGGGGGTCTAGAGGCCTTTTTTGCTGGGCAGATGTGGTTGATCCCTTGTCGCGAACTCTCTTGCCTTTTTCTCAGTTGCAGTCTCGTTGGGATCTCCCCTCGTCTGAGCATTTTCATTATTTACAGCTACAGCATTTTATGTCCTCCACGCTCGGTTCCCTTGTGGTGTCCTTGCCTACAGGCTTTGAAAGGCTGTGTCGTGGTGGACCTCAGGCGAGGGGTCTTCTCTCCGATATTTACTCATTGCTTACCCGGCCTATGGGGGATGTCCAGGTATCCCACCGGTATATGTCTCGTTGGGAGGAAGCGCTTAATATGTCTATTACCCTTCCTCAGTGGAAAATAATATGGGAGAGGGCCTCTAGGGCATCCATATGTACTGCTTACAAGGAGACTCAATACAAACTGATTATGGGTTGGTACCATACCCCGGAGTTATTGAATAGACTGAATACCAGTGTCCCCCCCCCAGTGCTGGCGATGTGGGGTGGGTTTGGGTACGTTGTTTCATATTTTTTGGTCTTGCCCGCTCATCACGGGATATTGGGAGTTAGTGAGTCGCTTACTTTCGGATGTTTTTGGAGTATCGGTCCCTCCTAACCCTCAGGTCTATCTTTTGCACCTCTCGCACTCGGCTCTACCCAAGAGGTTGTTTAAACTGGCTATGCACATTTTTTTGGCGGCTAAGACCTTAGTTGCTAAATGCTGGAAGAGGACTCTTCCTCCCTCTGAGTCAGACCTACTCTCCCGTATTAGTGAAATACGCTCTCTAGAATACCTCACAGCCTCTCTGAATAATACTATCCCCACCTTCCTTTCAGTTTGGGAGCCGTGGGATCGTTTCTCTGACAGGCAACCTCCTTAAGGCGCTACCGAAAACTCTCCCTATCCCCCCCCCTTCCCTCCCTTCCTTCCTTCTCCCCTAATGTGTTTGTGCTTCGGTGTCTTTGTCTCCTTCTGTCTTCTGTTTGTCTTCTCTCTCGGTCCTTCATGTTGGAGAATTTTTCAGTTCTCTCCTTTGAGTAATTCACTATATGGCTTCTTATCTTCTGTATATTTGCTGGGTTAATGGTTTGTCTGCAGTCGGGGCTAATTGTCCCGATGTACAACTGTTTTATTTGTCCTGCTCTCTATATTGGATTGTTACTTACCCCTATTGTGATTGTGCTGGGCTGCGCCCCGGACTCTGATTTGCCTAAGTCTTAGCGGACTCCTGTTTTCTTTTGTGAAAATCTTTAATAAAAATTACAGTTGAAAAAAAAAAAAATAAGTCCTTCAAACAATTTACCCACAATGTACGTTAAACTTACCGGTCTATAGTTTCCTGGGGAAGACCTAGAGCCCTTTTTGAAGATTGGCACCACATTCGCCTTGCGCCAGTACCTTGGCACAATACCAGACACCAGAGATTCTCTAAATATCATGAACAGGGGTACAGATATTACTGAACTTACCTCTCTAAGAACTCTTGGGTGCAATCCATCTGGCCCTGGAGATTTGCTTACATTTATATTACTTAACTTACCTTGTACCATCTCTACATTAAGCCAGTTCAGTACATTACATGATGTGTTACCAGCACTGACCTGGCCAATGTCAGCTCCTTTTTCCATAGTGTATACAGAACTAAAGAACCCATTCAGTAGCTCCGCTTTCTCTTGATCGCCCGTGACAACCTTCCCATTATCATTATTAAGGGGTCCTACATACTATGTCCTTGATTTTTTTGTATTTATATATCTAAAAAAATATTTAGGATTAGTTTTGCTTTCTTTGGCCACCTGTCTCTCGTTTTGAATTTTTGCTGTTTTTATTACATTTTTACAGATTTTATTAAGCTCCTTGTACTATTTAAATGTTATAGCTGACCCATCAGATTTGAATTTTTTGAAGGCTATTTTTTTGTTGTTTTTAACATCATTTGTCAGCCATGTAGGATTTAGTTTTAATCGTTTATATTTGTTCCCCTTTGGTATATATTTAGCTGTATAGTTATTTAGAGTTGATTTAAAGATGTCCCATTTACCTTCTGTATCAGTATTTGAGAACACCTCCCCCCAGTCTATGTCCTGTAGTGCAGCCCTCAGCCCAGGGAAGTTTGCCTTTTTAAAGTTATATGTTTTTGCCTTCCCCGCCTGTCTTTGTTTTCTCCATTTTAAGTCAAAAGTAACTATATTGTGGTCGCTATTACCAAGGTTTTCCCGCACAGTTACATTACCAACCAGCTCTGCTTTGTTGGAAATGATCAGATTCAACAAGGCATCACTTCTTGTTGGGTCCTCCACAAACTGGCCCATAAAATTATCCTGCAATAAATTTAGGAATTGTCGCCCCTTTGTAGTTTTAGCCAACCCCGGACCCCAATCTATATCTGGATAGTTAAAATCTCCCATTATTACCACTGTACCTGCCCGGGCGGCCCTCTCTATTTGTTTATGCAGCCGACCTTCTATCTCTTCAGTGATATTAGGGGGTCTGTAGATTACACCAAATATTATTTTTTCAGTATTTCCCTCCTTTTGTAATTCTACCCACAGTGATTCCACCTCCTCAGAATCATCACACACTATGGCATCGTTCACACTGACTTTCATACCACTTCTTACATACAGACAGACTCCACCACCTTTTCTGTTCATTCTATCCTTGCGAAACAATGTAAACCCCTGCAGATTGACAGCCCAGTCATGCGAGGAGTCCAGCCATGTCTCAGAGACCCCAACTATATCAATATGTTCCTCCAGTATCAAGGCCTCAAGCTCCCCCATTTTATTTGCTAGGCTTCTGGCATTTGGGAACATACACTTTACATTTCCATCCTTTATGTTATTGGGGTTAATGGGATTCAAGAGTGTAAGTTTTATTTTCCTATGAAGCCTATTCCTATCAACTATTCTAACCCCTCCCTCCGCTCCACCCCCAGGTACATTTATAATTCCCACCTCTCTATCTACACTATCTTCCCCCTCTTTGCTGTAGGTTCCCTCCCCCCAAGTCCCTAGTTTAAACACTCCTCCACCCTTCTAGCCATCTTCTCCCCAATCAAAGCTGCACCCTCCCCATTGAGGTGCAGCCCGTCCCTACGGTAGAGCCGGTAACCGACAGCGAAGTCAGCCCAGTTCTCCATGAACCCAAACCCTTCCTTCCTACACCAGCTTCTGAGCCACTTGTTTACCTCCCTGATCTCCCGCTGCCTCTCTGGTGCGGCTCGTGGTACTGGTAGTATTTCAGAAAACACTACCTTGGATGTCCTTGCCTTAAGCTTGCCGCCTAAGTCCTTGGAATCATTTTTAAGGACACTCCACCTACCTCTTACTTTGTCATTGGTGCCAATATGTACCATGACTGCTGGGTTCTCTCCAGCCCCGCCCAGCAACCCGGTCTGCGATGTGCCGAAGAACTCCGGCCCCCGCTAACCTCCGTGCCTGCGACCCCGAGGGGAAGCAGGGGATTGGCCAACGGGTCCAGGGCAACAGCAGGACCATCAGCCAGCAGCAGCTCATCACCGCTGGCATCGCTAGGGGCGGGGCTAATTTCATTCCCCCCGTACACTGCAGCTCCCCCTGCAGCAGCAGCAGCCTGCGACAATCTAGTATGCCGCCTGCCCCCTCTAGAGGAGGAGGCCGCAGGTGCAGCATGAATCAAGGCCTGGGTGACTGCCAGGCCCGCAGGAGCCCGCCCCCCCCGACTGGGGGGCGGGGTCAGCTGGGGCACGTGTCGTCCTCCTCCCCCTGGCCTGCTCCCCCATCACCGTCACTCCCATGGAGCAGGCCGCCGCACCACGCTCCCGTTGCAGTGAGCGAGGCGCGCCGCCCGCACGCCCCGCGGTCCCCACTAGCGCAGCATCCGAACCGGCAGGCGTTCCCCCCCGACAGCACACCGCTGGCCGCCACGGACCTCAGGCCAGCGGCAACGGCCGAAGGGCTCACCCGCCGGCGTCTAGCAGAGGGAGAGGCCGCAGGTGAAAGGCGCTCCGGAGGGCGAGAGCGCCGGCTGCTGGACCAGGGCCCGATCTCCCCCACCGACTGCGCCGCGAATCCCGGAAACTGCTCCGCGAACCACTGGGGCCCACGGAGCAGCGCCTCCTCCCTCACTCGCCTCAAGATCGCGTCCATGTCCTCCATCAGGTAGGGAGCTCTTCTCACGTTCCTCCTCGTGTCCCGACTGGCCCTAACTACCTGCCTACCTACTTATGACCCCTGTACCTAGCTCCTCCCTTTCCTCCTTGAACCTCCCGCTCTAACCCATTAACCCTTTCCTCGCTGCCTAATCCCCCTGTCATGTGCCCCTACAGTCCAATGCTTTCCCTTCCAGGGCATTCTGTTCTCCTCCACACTGGTCCCTGTGGTCCGGTCAGATGGTTCTGAACTGGGGCTGAACGGTTGCTTGAGGGATTTAGTGGCAGATTTTTTTGGGACTTCAGTTGTTGGATGACCTCTCTCTTCAGTGGCTGCTGATATTCGTAGTGCAGAATTTACAGGTGTTACGTAAAAGGGGTACTCCGGGGGAAAACATTTTTTTTTTTTTTTTTAAATCAACTGGTGCCAGAAAGTTAAAAAGATTTGTAAATTACTTCTTAAAAATCTTAATCCTTACAGTACTTATCAGCTGCCGTATGCTATAGAGGAAGTTGTATAGTTCTTTTCGGTCTGACTACAGTGCTCTCTGTGAGTAGGAGCAAATCTCCATAGTAAACTTCTCCTACTCCGGACAGTTCCTGACATGGACAGAGGTGTCAGCAGAGAGCACTGTGGTCAGACTGGAAAGAAATCCAAAAAGAAAATAACTTCCTCTGTAGATTACAGCAGCTGATAAGTATTGGAAGGATTAAGATTTTTAACCCCTTAAGGACCAGGCCATTTTATACCTTAAGGACCGGAGCGTTTTTTGCAATTCTGACCACTGTCACTTTAAACATTAATAACTCTGGAATACTTTTAGTTATCATTCTGATTCCGAGATTGTTTTTTCGTGACATATTCTACTTTAACTTAGTGGTAAAATTTTATGGTAACTTGCATCCTTTCTTGGTGAAAAATCCCAAAATTTGATGAAAAAAATGAAAATTTTGCATTTTTCTAACTTTGAAGCTCTCTGCTTGTAAGGAAAATGGATATTCAAAATATATTTTTTTTGGGTTCACATATACAATATGTCTACTTTATGTTTGCATCATAACATTTATGAGTTTTTACTTTTGGAAGACACCATAGGGCTTCAAAGTTCAGTAGCAATTTTGAAATTTTTCACAAAATTTTCAAACTCACTATTTTTCAGGGACCAGTTCAGTTTTGAAGTGGATTTGAAGGGTCTTCATATTAGAAATACCCCATAAAAGACCCCATTATAAAAACTACACCCCCTAAAGTATTCAAAAAAACATTCAGTAAGTGTATTAACCCTTTAGGTGTTTCACAGGAATAGCAGCAAAGTGAAGGAGAAAATTCAAAATCTTCATTTTTTACACTCGCATGTTCTTGTAGACCCAATTTTTTAATTTTTGCAAGGGATAAAAAGGAGAAAATTTTTACTTGTATTTGAAACGCAATTTCTCTCGAGTAAGGACATACCTCATATGTCTATGTTAATTGTTCGGCGGGCGCAGTAGAGGGCTCAGAAGGGAAGGAGCGACAAATGGTTTTTGGGGGGCATGCCGCATTTAGGAAGCCCCTATGGTGCCAGGACAGCAAAAAAAAAACACATGGCATACCATTTTGGAAACTAGACCCCTCAGGGAATGTAACAAGCGGTAATGTGAACCTTAATACCCTACAGGTGATTCACGACTTTTGCATATGTAAAAAAAATATATATTTTTTTTACCTAAAATGCTTGGTTTCCCAAAAATTTTACATTTTTAAAAAAGGTAATAGCAGAAAATACCCCCCAAAATTTGAAGCTCAATTTCTCCCGATACAGAAAACACCTCGCATGGGGGTGAAAAGTGCTCTGCTGGTGCACTACAGGTCTCAGAAGAGAAGGAGTCACATTTGGCTTTTTGAAAGCAAATTTTGCTCTGGGGGCATGCCGCATTTAGGAAGCCCCTATGGTGCCAGAACAGCAAAAAAAAAAACCCATGGCATACCATTTTGGAAACTAGACCCCTCGGGGAACGTAACAAGGGGTAACGTGAACCTTAATGCCCTACAGGTGTTTCACGACTTTTGCATATGTAAAAAAAAAAAAATGTTTTTACCTAAAATGCTTGTTTTCCCAAAATGTTTACATTTTTAAAAAGGGTAATAGCGGAAAATACCCCCCAAAATTTGAAGCCCAATTTCTCCCGATTCAGAAAACACCCCATATGGGGGTGAAAAGTGCTCTGCTGGCTCACTACAGGTCTCAGAAGAGAAGGAGTAACATTTGGCTTTTTTAAAGCAAATTTTGCTCTGGGGGCATGCCGCATTTAGGAAGCCCCTATGGTGCCAGGACAGCATAAAAAAAAACACATGGCATACCATTTTGGAAACTAGACCCCTCGGGGAACGTAACAAGGGGTAATGTGAACCTTAATGCCCTACAGGTGTTTCACGACTTTTGCATATGTAAAAAAATATATATTTTTTTTACCTAAAATGCTTGGTTTCCCAAAATTTTTACAATTTTAAAAAGGGTAATAGCAGAAAATACCCCCCAAAATTTGAAGCCCAATTTCTCCCGATTCAGAAAACACCCCATATGGGTGTGAAAAGTGCTCTGCTGGCGCACTACAGGTCTCAGAAGAGAAGGAGTCACATTTGGCTTTTTGAAAGTGAATTTTGCTCTGGGGGCATGCCACATTTAGGAAGCCCCTATGGTGCCAGGACAGCAAAAAAAAAAAACACATGGCATACTATTTTGGAAACTAGACCCCTCGGGGAACGTAACAAGGGGTAATTTGAACCTTAATACCCTACAGGTGTTTCACGACTTTTGCATATGTAAAAAAATATATATTTTTTTTACCTAAAATGCTTGTTTTCCCAAAAATTTTACATTTTTTAAAAGGGTAATAGCAGAAAATACCCCCCAAAATTTGAAGCCCAATTTCTCCCGAGTACGGCGATACCCCATATGTGCCCTAAACTGTTGCCTTGAAATACGACAGGTCTCCAAAGTGAGAGCGCCATGCGCATTTGAGGCCTAAATTAGGGACTTGCATAGGGGTGGACATAGGGGTATTCTACGCCAGTGATTCCCAAACAGGGTGCCTCCAGCTGTTGTAAAACTTCCAGCATGCCTGGACAGTCAACGGCTATCTGGCAATACTGGGAGTAGTTGTTTTGCAACAGCTGGAGGCTCCGTTTTGGAAACAGTGGCGTACCAGACGTTTTTCATTTTTATTGGGGAGGGGGGCTGTGTAGGGGTATGTGCATATGTAGTGTTTTTTACTTTTTATTTTATTTTGTGTTAGTGTAGTGTAGTGTAGTGTTTTTAGGGTACAGTCGCACGGGCGGGAGTTCACAGTAGTTTCTTGCTGGCAGTTTGAGCTACGGCAGAAAATTTGACGCAGCTCAAACTTGCAGCCGGATACTTACAGTAATCCTCCGCCCATGTGAGTGTACCCTGTACGTTCACATTGGGGGGGGGGAACATCCAGCTGTTGCAAAACTACAACTCCCAGCATGTACGGTCTATCAGTGCATGCTGGGAGTTGTAGTTTTGCAACCGCTGGAGGCTCCGTTTTGGAAACAGTGACGTACCAGACGTTTTTCATTTTTATTGGGGAGGGGAGGGGGGCTGTGTAGGGGTATGTGCATATGTAGTGTTTTTTTACTTTTTATTTTATTTTGTGTTAGTGTAGTGTAGTGTTTTTAGGGTACAGTCGCACGGGCGGGGGGGTTCACAGTAGTTTCTCGCTGGCAGTTTGAGCTGCGGCAGAAATTTTGCCGCACCTCAAACTTGCAGCCGGATACTTACTGTAATCCTCCGCCCATGTGAGTGTACCCTGTACGTTCACATTGGGGGGGGGGGGGGGGGGGGGGGAACATCCAGCTGTTGCAAAACTACAACTCCCAGCATGTACGGTCTATCAGTGCATGCTGGGAGTTGTAGTTTTGCAACAGCTGGAGGCACACTGGTTGTGAAACACCGAGTTTGGTAACAAACTCAGTGTTTTGCAACCAGTGTGCCTTCAGCTGTTGCAAAAGCTACAACCCCCAGCATGTACGGACAGCGGAAGGGCATGCTGGGTGTTGTAGTTATGCAACAGCTGGAGGCATACTACTTTGGCTGGGGATGCTGGGGATTGTAGTTATGCAACAGCTGGAGACACACTGGTTTGCTACTTAACTCAGTGTGCCTTCAGCTGTTGCAAAACTACAACTCTCAGCAGTCACCGACAGCCAACGGGCATGCTGGGAGTTGTAGTTATGCAACCACCAGATGCACCACTACAACTCCCAGCATGCACTTTAGCTGATTGTGCAAGCTGGGAGTTGTAGTTACACAACAGCTGAAGGTACACTTTTCCATAGAAAGAATGTGCCTCCAGCTGTTGCAAAACTACAAGTCCCAGCATGCCCATAAGGGCATGCTGGGAGTTGTGGTGGTCTGCCTCCTGCTGTTGCATAACTACAGCTCCCAGCATGCCCTTGTTGCATGCTGGGAGCTGTTGCTAAGCAACAGCAGGAGGCTGTCACTCACCTCCAACGATCCTCGCCGCACAGGTCAGTCCCTCGTCGTCTCCGCCGCCGCCGCTGCTCCTGGGGCCCCGATCCCAACAGGGGCGCCGGGGATCGGGGTCCCCAGCACCCGGGGTGCACGTCCCGCACCCGCTCACGTCCTCCGGAAGAGGGGCGGAGCGGGTTGCGGGAGTGACACTCGCAGCAGGCGCCCTGATTGGTCGGCCGGTAATCCGGCCGACGAATCAGGGCGATCGTGAGGTGGCACCAGTGCCACCTCACCCCTGCTGGCTCTGGCTGATCGGGGCCGTCTCTGACGGCCCCGATCAGCCAATAATTCCGGGTCACCGGGTCACTGGAGACCCGATTGACCCGGAATCCGCCGCAGATCGCTGGACTGAATTGTCCAGCGATCTGCGGCCATCGCCGACATGGGGGGTAATAATGACCCCCCTGGGCGATATGCCCCGATGCCTGCTGAACGATTTCAGCAGGCATCGGGGACCGGCTCCGCTCCAGATGGTTGCGGGGGGCCGGTAAAACACATGACGTTCTCATACGTCATGTGTCCTTAAGGACTCGGAAATGGAGACGTATGAGAACGTCATGTGTCCTTAAGGGGTTAAATAGAAATAATTTACAAATCTGGCAAATTTCCCCAACCTCAAGGTTAGTGTTTAACCACTTAAGGACCTAGGGCGTATGGATAAGCTTTGACGTCCTGGTACTTAAGGACCCAGGGCGTATCCATACGCCCGTGGGAATTTCAGTCCCCGCCGCGCGCCGGACGGGGACCGGGCCGGGGTGACTGCTGATATGAATCAGCAGGCACCCCGCACAAATGCCCAGGGGTGCATTTGTGATGACCCCCCCATCGGTGATCGGCGCAAATCGCAAGTGAATTCACACTTGTGATTTGCGCCGATTCCGGGTCATACGGGTCTATTGTGACCCGGTGACCCGAAATAGAAGGGAGATCGCGGTTGTCTAAGACACCCACGATCCCCCTGTAGGCATAGGAGTGGGGTGGCAGGGTTGCCACCCCTCCTATCCCTGCTATTGGTCTGCTATTGATCGTCAGAGGGGACGACCAATAGCAGACCGGGGGCGGGGGGGTTAACTTTCATTTTCCCCGTCTTGTCCACCCACAATAGGCGGGGCAGAACGGGGAACCAAAGGGGACCGGGCACCGACGTCCACTTACCCGTCACTTGCTTCTGAAGAGGACGGCTCCCGGGATGGTATGGAAGCCGGTAAGTTGATCTGGAGGGCTACAGTCTGAGACTGTGGTCTCTAACTGTAGCCCTCCAGATGTTGCAAAACTACAACTCCCAGCATGCCCAGACAGCTGTTTGGGCATGCTGGAATATGTAGTTTTGCAACAGCTGGAGGGCTGCAATTTGAGACCACTTTACAGTGGTCTCTAAACTATATCCCTCCAGATCTTGCAAAACTACAACTCCTAGTATGCCCACATAGCTGTTTGTTGTCTGGGCATGCTGGGAGTTGTAGTTTTGCAACATCTGGAGGTCCACAGTTTGGAGATCACTGTGCAGTGGTCAAAAAACTGTAGCTCTCCAGATGTTGCAAAACTGCAATTCCCAGCATGCCCAGAAAGCAAACAGCTGTCTCGGCATGCTGGGAATTGTAGTTGGGTATCTCAAGCTGTTGCATAACTACATCTCCCAGCATGCCCTTCGGTGATTAGTACATGCTGGGAGTTGTAGTTTTGCAACAGCTGGAGGCACACTGGTTGGAAAATACTGAGTTAGGTAACATAACCTAACTGAAGGTTTTCCAACCAGTGTGCCTCCAGCTGTTGCAAAAGTACAACTCCCAGCATGCACGGTCTGTCAGTACATGCTGGGAGTTGTAGTTTTGAAACAGCTGGAGGTTTGCCCCCCATGTGAATGTACAGGGTACATTCACACGGACAGGTTTACAGTAAATTTCCTACTTAAAATTTTTCCCCGCAGCGCAAACTCCTAGCGGGAAATTAACCGTAACACGCCAGTGTGAATTTACCCTAAAAACACTACACTACACTAACACATAATAAAGGGTAAAACACTGCATATACACCCCCTTACACTGTCCCCCCCCAATAAAAAATTAAAAATGTCTTGTACGGCAGGGTTTCCAAAATGGGGCCTCCAGCTGTTGCAAAACAACAGCTCCCAGCATTTCTGGACAGCCACTGACTGTCCAGGCATGCTGGGAGTTTAGCAAAAGCTGGAGGCACCCTGTTTAGGAATCACTGGCGTAGAATACCCCTATGTCCACCTCTGTGCAATCCCTAATTTAGTCCTCAAATGCGCATGGCGCTCTCTCACTTCGGAGCCCTGTCGTATTTCAAGGAAACAGTTTAGGGCCACATATGGGGTATCTCCGTTCTCGGGAGAAATTGCACTACAAATTTTTGGGGTCTTTTTTTCCCTTTACCGCTTGTGAAAAGGAAAAGTTGGGGGCTACACCAGCCTGTTAGTGTAAAAAAATAAAAATGTTTACACTAACATGCTTGTATTGCCCCATACTTTTTATTTCCACAAGCGGTAAAAGGAAAAAAAGACCCCCAAAATTTGTAATGCAATTTCTCTTGAGTAAGGAAATACCCCAGATGTGAGCGTAAAATGCTCTGCGGGCTCACAACAAGGCTCAGGAATGAGATGTACATGTACATTTGAGGCCTAAATTGGTGATTTGCACAGGGGTGGCTGATTGTACAGCGGTTCTGACAAACGCAAAAAAAATAAAAATACCCATATGTGACCCCATTTTGGAAACAACACCCCTCACCGAACGTGACAAGGGGTATAATGAGCCTGAACACCCCACAGGTGTTTGATGAATTTTCATTAAAGTTGGAAGGGAAAATGAAAAAAAAAAATTTTTTTTCACTAAAATGCTGGTGTTACCCTAAATTTTTCATTTTCACAAGGGAAAATAGGAAAAAAGCTTCCCCCAAATTTGTAACCCAATCTCTTCTGAGTAAGAACATACCCCATATGTGAATTTAAAGTGCTCTGCGGTCGAACTACAATGCTCCGAAGAGAAGGAGCGCCATTGGGATTTTGTAGAGAAAATTTGTCCGGAATTGAAGGCCACATGTGTTTACAAAGCCCCCATAGTGCCAGAACAATGGACCCCCGACACATGTGACCCCATTTTGGAAACTACACCCGCCACGTAATGTAATAAGGGGTACATTGAGAATTTACCCCCAAAGGTGTCTGACAGATTTTTGGAACAGTGGTCCGTAAAAATGAAAAATTAAATTTTTCATTTGCACAGCCCACTGTTCCAAAGATCTGTGGGATGTAAATACTCACTGCACCCCTTATTAAATTCTGTGAGGGGTGTAGTTTCCAAAATGGGGTCACATGTGGGGGGGTCCACTGTTCTGGTACCACGGGGGGCTTTGTAAACGCACATGGCCCTGACCATTCCAAACTAATTCTCTTTCCAAAAGCTCAATGGCGCTCCTCCTCTTCTGAGCATTGTAGTTCACCAGAACTTTCACAGAAAGAAAGCCGTTCACTGCGGCATCTTGGTCATTAGATCGGTCAGCCTGGTCCCAGCCGGAGTGGTTGTGGTGCCAAACTGTGCAGCTAGGAAAAAACCGCCAGTAAGTGCCGGCTGCATTCACCAGCACAGAAAGCCATATATGCCAGCGGAAAGCTGCCACATAAATGCTGCACGTGCTGTATGCCGCAACTATGCAAATATATCTAGCACAGCCTGCAGCCTGTTCACACCTATTGTGAAAACATTCATTTCAGCTGGGATTACACTTGGCGTGTTTGTCATAAAAAACACCATGCTCGCTGCGGGCACATGTTAGGTTGGAATCAATAGGGTAATATGAAACACCAGACACTAATGGGGGTTTCTTCATCCTTTTATGGTGTTTTTAGGCTATAAAATCTGTGGGATGCCGAGAGCATGTTTTTTTTTTTTTTTTTGGGGGGGGGGGGGGGGGGTATTTTCTCACAATTTTTTTTTTTAGAAATCCTTCAGTCAAATGATGAAAGAATCACATGACTTGTAAAGAGAAAGGCCAGAGGGAAAAAAAACACTAAAGAAAAAACACTTCCCATAATAATAATAATGATGATGATGATGATGATAATAATAATACACATTGGGACAGATGTATGAAAACCTGTGCAGAGGTCAAGTGGACCAGTTGCCCATAGCAACCAATCAGATCACTTCTTTCACTTTTCAGAGGCCTTTTTAAAAATGAAAGAAACTACCTGATTGGTTGCTATGGGCAACTGGTCCACTTTCCCTCTTCCCTGGTTTTGATAAATCTCTAAGACAACCCCTCCACCTCCCACCCCCCCCCCCCCCCCCGCCCCAGAGCTTTTAGCAAAAATAACACAAAGATAGCTGAGAAAAGACATGAGGGGGAAGATTTTGATGTTTGTTTTTTTTGCATAAAAAAAACAAAACATCAAACAAGAATTGTGTTTGTTCCTAGGCTTAGGCTGTGATTAAAAACAACATATAAATGGTGTTTTTCAAAGCCCACATTGCTTTATTTCTGGTGCTTTTTCCCCCCTTTCGACAGACGTCTGTCCAGCTATTGCAGAGCTACAACTCCCAGCATGCCCTGACAACAGTTGTAGTTTTGCAACAGGTGGGCAGCCACAGGGGATCGGTGTTGCAGTATGTCAATCTAGGGCCATGGTGTCTGATCTTGAACTGGCAGCAGGAGCCACGACCACTTTAAATCAATGGCTGCTGGGACGTATGACTAGTGACATCCTTCGCTCCAGACCGCAACGTCAGGGACGTCACTCGTCAGACGTCCCGGCGGCCAGTGCTGCTCATTGAGCCTACCGGAGTAGCATTGATCTATGTAAGAAACCTATGGGCCGAGGCTGTTGGGGCCACCAAATGATATTACATATACTGAATGTCTGGTTAGGAGAAACAAATATAACGCACCCACAGGGAGTGGCGCCATTTTAATAAAAATTGTCAAAAACCTTAGATAACAGTCATACAGAATATATTAGAAAGCTTTTTTGATTTTCAGCCAATCAGAGAGCAGCACTACTGAAATAGAACTCCCAGGAGGTAACAGCGTGTCACACATGTGATGTCATAACCATTGTCCACCAAAGAGCAGCACTGAGCAGAAATAACACGGCTCCTGTTCATTCTCCATCAGTGAGGGGCCGGTGCTGGACACTGTGTAGGGACGCGGGAATGCAAAGTCATACACATGACTGTGACTGGTAAGTGTTACATTGTTGTGTCCAAAAGATCTTTAGTGCAGTTCCATGTGTATTTCTATGATAAACATGTAAATAATTTATCTTTTTTTTCTTATCTTAGATGCACTATCTCCAGGACATGGAGTAGCATTTCCGGACCTACAGCAAGACGTTGGATGAAGGCATAGCCCCAGAAATAACACTGGTCCTGTTCATCAGTGAGGGGCCGGTGCTGGACACTGTGTAGGGACACGGGAATGCAAAGTCATGCACATGACTGTGACTGGTAAGTGTTACATTGTTTTGTCCAAAAGGTCTTTATTGCAGTTCCATGTGTATTTCTATGATAAACATGTAAATAATCTATCTTTTTTTGTCCCCTATCTTAGATGCACTATTTCCAGGACATGGAGTAGCATTTCGGGACCTACAGCAAGACGTTGGATGAAGGCACAGGCCTAGGAATCATGCACATACACAGAAACATTTGCCCAAATTCTAGAGGTAACCTCCTTTAGTATGCCCAGAGGAAGGGCCATACAGTAGCCATGGATTCCCTACAGGTTTCCTCCCCTCTGGAGGTTTTTCCTGTCCTGAGTATTAGTTACTGTACGCTCTTTGTGAGTGATGGGAGGTTACAAAAAATCCCCTACACAAACATTTTAATAAATAATAAATAAAGTTCCCCTTTTTTTAAACTGTTCTTTGACTTGTTCGACTCATTTATTTATTTCTGTGTGTGAAAATAAAGTTAGCAAAACATGGATGACCAAAGCTGCTCTCCTGCACGATCTGCATAATGCGGTGCGGAGAGAGGCAACTGGTGCTGGCTGGTGCAGTTTATGAGGCAAACGTAGAACACCCAGCAAGTTCCATGCACAAGCCTTTTTCTGATGAATGGGACTCATGCAGGGAACTTGCTAGGGGTCATACGGTTGCAAAGGATCAACTTTTGGGTACATGAACTGTCCCTTAAAGGGGTACTCCGCCTCTAGATATCTTATCCCCTATGTAAAGGATAGGGGATAAGATGTCTGATCAATGGGATCCTGCTGCTGGGACCCCAGCAATCTCCATGCAGCAACCAAAATTCTAAATAGTATGTTTAGATCACTGGTTCCTGTGGTGGGATTCGTGACATCATGCCACACCTTCTTGTGACATCACACCACCTCCCATAGACATAAATGGAAAGGGCGTGGCGTGAGGTCACGACCCGCACCACGAGAACCCAGAGTTCTAAATATATTATTTGGAACGCCGGGTGCTGCATGAAGATTGCGGGGGTCCCAGTGATCAGTCATCTTTTGTCCTATCCTTAAGGTAGGGGATAAGATATCTAGGGGCGGAGTACCACTTTAAGGAATTAGAGAGTGTAGGCATGCCTTACAAGCAAGTAGAAAAAGAACAGCTGGGAGAAATGACAGGACACAAAGCAATATTTGGCTGGGACCGATTTTGGGTGTGTTCTGGCCAATTAAAGGAGAACTATGGCAAAAATGAACTTATCCCCTATCCATGGGTTATGGGATGAGTAGCTGATCGTGGGGGGTCCCCCTGCAATACCTGGGATGAGACCCGTCGCTCAGTGAGAAGCGCTCGCTGCAGACGTCAAATCTCAATTTCCCTGGACCCCCCCCCTTCCTTCATGTCCACCACAGACGCCCCCAGACTGCTGTCTCTTACAGAGTTTTATGCCCAGAAATGGTTGGCTACTCACTTTGTCAGTAGATTCTCATCCTAAATATGAAGACAATCGGGGAAATGTACCTGTGGAGAGGAAATGTTGTCCAGTTGCTCTTAGCAACCAATCAGATTACTTCTTTTATTTTTCAGAGGTCTTCTCAAGAATGAAAGAAGCAATCTGATTGGTTGCTATGGGCAACCTGATGAAAACATCTTTTTTTTCTTTAACAACTACAGTACTACAACTCCCATTGTAGTGTGTCTTTTCAACCTGTGCCTCCTCCAACCCTGACCCTTAGGGGGGCATAGACTGACCACACTGGGGGTTGTAGTACTTTCATTATTACAGTTCCCCTATAACTCTGCAGCTTTGGTAGAAGTATGAGGCTCAGCCTTAGAGTCAGTGTATCTGGCTGCTCCGGTGTTCTTCTATTTTACAGCCTGGACACTGTTCTCCTCCACACTGGTCCCTGTGGTCCGGTCAGATGGTTCTGGACTGGGGCTGAACGGTTGCTTGAGGGATTTAGTGGCAGATTTTTTTGGGACTCCAGTTGTTGGATGACCTCTCTCTTCAGTGGCTGGTGATATTCGTAGTGCAGAATTTACAGGTGTTACGTAAAAGGGGTACTCCGGGGGAAAACATTTTTTTATTTTATTTTTTTAAATCAACTGGTGCAAGAAAGTTAAACAGATTTGTAAATTACTTCTTAAAAATCTTAATCCTTACAGTACTTATCAGCTGCCTTATGCTATAGAGGAAGTTGTATAGTTCTTTTCGGTCTGACTACAGTGCTCTCTGTGAGTAGGAGCAAATCTCCATAGTAAACTTCTCCTACTCCGGACATTTCCTGACATGGACAGAGGTGTCAGCAGAGAGCACTGTGGTCAGACTGGAAAGAAATCCAAAAAGAAAATAACTTCCTCTGTAGAATACAGCAGCTGATAAGTATTGGAAGGATTAAGATTTTTAAATAGAAATAATTTACAAATCTGGCAAATTTCCCCAACCTCAAGGTTAGTGTTTAACCACTTAAGGACCTAGTGCATATGGATAAGCTTTGACGTCCTGGTACTTAAGGACCAAGGGCGTATCCATACGCCCGTGGGAATTTCAGTCCCGCCACGCGCCGGGCGGGGACCGGGCCGGGGTGACTGCTGATATCAATCAGCAGGCACCCCGCGCAAATGCCCAGGGGGGTCATCAGACCCCCCCCCCCCCCCAATCGGCAATCGGCGCAAATCGCAAGTGAATTCACACTTGCGATTTGCGCCGATTCCGGGTCATACGGGTCTATTGTGACCCGGTGACCCGGAATAGAAGGGGGATCGCGGTTGTCTAAGACACCCACGATCCCCCTGTAGGCATAGGATTGGGTTGGCAGGGTTGCCGGGGGCGGGGGGGTTAACTTTCGTTTTCCCAGTCCTGCCCACCCACAATAGGCGGGGCAGAACGGGGAACCGAAGGGGACCGGGCGCCGACGTCCACTTACCCGTCCGGAGGCAGCGGCGACGTTGATCGGCGGGCGGCGTCACGTGCTTCTGAAGAGGATGGCTCCCGGTATCCTACAGAAGCCGGTAAGTTGATCTGGAGGGCTACAGTCTGAGACTGTGGTCTCTAACTGTAGCCCTCCAGATGTTGCAAAACTACAACTCCCAGCATGCCCAGACAGCTGTTTGGGCATGCTGGAATATGTAGTTTTGCAACAGCTGGAGGGCTGCAGTTTGAGACCACTATACAGTGGTCTCTAAACTACATCCCTCCAGATCTTCCAACACTACAACTCCTAGCATGCCCACATAGCTGTTTGTTGTCTGGGCATGCTGAGAGTTGTAGTTTTGCAACATCTGGAGGTCCACAGTTTGGAGATCACTGTGTAGTGGTCTAAAAACTGTAGCTCTCCAGATGTTGCAAAACTGCAATCCCCAGCATGCCCAGAAAGCAAACAGCTGTCTCGGCATGCTGGGAATTGTAGTTGGGTACCTCCGGCTGTTGCATAACTACATCTCCCAGCATGCCCTTCGGTGATTAGTACATTCTGGGAGTTGTAGTTTTGCAACAGCTGGAGGCGCACTGGTTGGAAAATACTCAGTTAGGTAACATAACCTAACTGAAGGTTTTCCAACCAGTGTGCCTCCAGCTGTTGCAAAAGTACAACTCCCAGCATGCACGGTCTGTCAGTACATGCTGGGAGTTGTAGTTTTGAAACAGCTGGAGGTTTGCCCCCCATGTGAATGTACAGGATACATTCACACAGACAGGTTTACAGTAAATTTCCTGCTTCAAGTTTGGGCTGCGGGAAATTTTTCGCCGCAGCGCAAACTCCTAGCGGGAAATTCACCGTAGCACGCCAGTGTGAATGTACCCTAAAAACACTACACTACACTAACACATAATAAAGGGTAAAACACTACTTATACACCCCCTTACACTGTCCCCCCCCCAATAAATAATTAAAAACGTCTTGTACGGCTGGGTTTCCAAAACGGAGCCTCCAGCAGGCGTAGCAGGGGCCCACGCAGCCCCCGCGTTGCAGGGGGCCCCGTCTAGGCTGGGGTCCCGGATTATCACTGGCGCTGTGGTCCAAAGCCTTTGGAGCACCTGCTCCAGGCCCCCGCGCACAGTGAAGAAGGGGGCCCCCCGTTGCTAGGCCCCGAGGGGCACCCATTGCCACTCCACTAAGATATACCGGCCTCCCCCCACAAATCCCCCCCCGCAGGCACCTCCCAGCCTTCGGCCTGCGGCCCATGCAGCTGCGTCATCACGTCACGTGACGTGGTGCCGGCTGAGAGGAGAGCGCGGGAGATGAGCTCCCACCGGCAGTTTTCCAGCGCCAGGCCTACTGCGGCCATACAGGTACCCCTCCCTCTCACTACAACTACCAGCATGCCCGGAGAGCCTTAAGCTGTCCGGGCATGCTGTGAGTTGTAGTTTTGCAACAGCTGGAGGAGCCCTGGTTAGCAAACACTGCCTTAGGGCCTAACCCAGTGTTTCCTAACCTGGGTGCCTCCAGCTGTTGCAAAACTACAACTGCCAGCATGCCCGGAGAGCCTTTGGCTGTCCGGGCATGCTGTGATGTGTGTGTGTGTGGTGGGGGGGGATTTATTATATAGTGTGTGTGTGGTGGGGGGGATTTATTATATAGTGTGTGTGTGGTGGGGGGGATTTATTATATAGTGTGTGTGTGGTGGGGGGGGATTTATTATATAGTGTTTGTGGTGGGGGGGATTTATTATATAGTGTGTGTGGTGGGGGGGGGATTTATTATATAGTGTGTGTGGTGGGGGGGATTTATTATATAGTGTGTGGTGGGGGGGATTTATTATATAGTGTGTGGTGGGGGGGGGATTTATTATATAGTGTGTGTGTGGGGGGGGATTTATTATATAGTGTGTGGTAGGGGGGGATTTATTATATCGTGTGTGGTGGGGGGGATTTATTATATAGTGTGTGTGTGTGGGGGGGATTTATTATATAGTGTGTGTGTGTGGGGGGGATTTATTATATAGTGTGTGTGTGTGTGGGGGGATTTATTATATAGTGTGTGTGTTCTGGGGGGGGGGGGGATGTATTATATAGTGCATGTGTGTGTGTGTGTGTGGTTGGGGGATTTATTATATAGTGTATGTGTGTGTGTCTGTGTGTGTGGTGGGGGGGATTTATTATATAGTGTGTGTGTGGTGTGGATTTATTATATAGTGTGTGTGTGGTGGGGGGATTTATTATATAGTGTGTGTGTGGTGGGGGGGATTTATTATATAGTGTGTGTGTGGTGGGGGGGATTTATTATATAGTGTGTGTGTGGTGAAGGGGGGATTTATATAGTGTGTGTAGTGGGGGGGATTTATTATATAGTGTGTGTGTGGTGGGGGGATTTATTATATAGTGTGTGTGTGGTGGGGGGGATTTATTATATAGTGTGTGTGTGGTGGGGGGGATTTATTATATAGTGTGTGTGTGGTGGTGGGGATTTATTATATAGTGTGTGTGTGGTGGGGGGGATTTATTATATAGTGTGTGTGTGGTGGGGGGGATTTATTATATAGTGTGTGTGTGGTGGGGGGGATTTATTATATAGTGTGTGTGTGGTGGGGGGGATTTATTATATAGTGTGTGTGTGGTGGGGGGGATTTATTATATAGTGTGTGTGTTGGGGGGGGATTTATTCTATAGTGTGTGCGGTGGGGATTTATTATATAGTGTGTGTGTTGGGGGGGATTTATTATATAGTGTGTGTGTTGGGGGGGATTTATTATATAGTGTGTGTGTGTGGTGGGGGGATTTATTATATAGTGTGTGTGTGTGGTGGGGATTTATTACATAGAGTGTGTGCTGGGGGGGATTTATTATATAGTGTGTGTGTTGGGGGGGATTTATTATATAGTGTGTGTGTTGGAGGGGATTTACTATATAGTGTGTGTGTGTGGTGGGGGGGATTTATTATATAGTGTGTGTGTGTGGTGGGGGAATTTATTATAGTGTGTGTGTGTGTGTGTGGTGGGGATTTATTATATAGTGTGTGTTGGGGGGGATTTATTATATAGTGTGTGTGTGGTGTGGATTTATTATATAGTGTGTGTGTGGTGGGGATTTATTATATAGAGTGTGTGTTGGGGGGGATTTATTATATAGAGTGTGTGTTGGGGGGGGATTTATTATATAGTGTGTGTGGTGGGGGGGGTATTTATTATATAGTGTGTGTGGTGGGGGGGATTTATTATAGTGTGTGTGTGGTGGGGGGGATTTATTATATAGTGTGTGTGTTGGGGGGATTTATTATATAGTGTGTGTTGGGGGGATTTATTATATAGTGTGTTTGTGGTGGGGGGGATTTATTATATAGTGTGTGTGTGGTGGGGGGATTTATTATAGTGTGTGTGTGGTGGGGGGATTTATTATATAGTGTGTGTGTGGTGGTGGGGATTTATTATATAGTGTGTGTGTTGGGGGGATTTATTATATAGTGTGTGTGGTGGTGGGGATTTATTATATAGTGTGTGTGTTGGGGGGATTTATTATATAGTGTGTGTGGTGGTGGGGATTTATTATATAGTGTGTGTGGTGGGGTGGATTTATTATATAGTGTGTGTGTGTGGTGGGGGGGATTTATATTATAGTGTGTGTGTGTGGTGGCGTGATTTATTATATAGTGTGTGTGTGGTGGGGGGATTTATTATATAGTGTGTGTGTGGTGGGTGGATTTATTATATAATGTGTGTGTGGTGGGGGGATTTATTATATAGTATGTGTGTGGTGGGGGGATTTATTATATAGTGTGTGTGTGGTGGGGGGGATTTATTATATAGTGTGTGTGTGTGTGTGTGTGTGTGTGTGTGTGTGTGTGTGTGTGGTGGGGGGATTTATTGTATAGTGTGTGTGTGGTGGGGGGGATTTATTATATAGTGTGTGTGTGGTGGGGGGATTTATTATATAGTGTGTGTGGTTGGGGATTTATTATATAGTGTGTGTGTGGTGGGGGGGGTTTATTATATAGTGTGTGTGTGTGTGTGTGTGTGTGGTGGGGGGATTTATTATATAGTGTGTGTGTGGTGGGGGGGATTTATTATATAGTGTGTGTGTGTGGTGGGGGGATTGATTATATAGTGTGTGTGGTGGGGGGATTTATTATATAGTGTGTGTGGTGGGGGGGAATTATTATATAGTGTGTGTGGTGGGGGGGAATTATTATATAGTGTGTGTGGTGGGGGGATTTATTATATAGTGTGTGTGTGGTGGGGGGGATTTATTAGATAGTGTGTGTGTGTGTGTGGTGGGGGGATTTATTATATAGTGTGTGTGTGGTGGGGGGGATTTATTATATAGTGTGTGTGTGTGGTGGGGGGATTTATTAAATAGTGTGTGTGGTGGGGGGATTTATTATATAGTGTGTGTGGTGGGGGGGAATTATTATATAGTGTGTGTGGTGGGGGGGGACTTATTATATAGTGTGTGTGTGGTGGGGGGGATTTATTATATAGTGTGTGTGGTGGTGGGGAATTATTATATAGTGTGTGTGGTGGGGGGGGACTTATTATATAGTGTGTGTGTGGTGGGGGGGGATTTATTATATAGTGTGTGTGGTGGGGGGGATTTATTATATAGTGTGTGTGGTGGGGGGGGATTTATTATATACCGTATATACTCGAGTATAAGCCGAGTCTTTCAGCACGATTTTTCGTGCTGAAAACAACCCCTCGGCTTATACTCGAGTGAACTCTTCACCCGCAGTGGTCTTCAACCTGCGGACCTCCAGAGGTTTCAAAACTACAACTCCCAGCAAGCCCGGGCAGCCATCGGCTGTCCAGGCTTGCTGGGAGTTGTAGTTTTGAAACCTCCGGAGGTCCGCAGGTTGAAGACCACTGCGGCATTCGACATTATCCAGCCCCCTCTCACCCCCCTTTAGTTCTGTACAGTACTCACCTCCGCTCGGCGCTGGTCCGGTGCTGCAGAGCTGTCCGGAGAGGAGGTGGTCCGGTGGGATAGTGGTTCCGGGCTGCTATCTTCACCGGGGAGGCCTCTTCTAAGCGCTTCGGGCCCGGCCCAAGAATAGTCACGTTGCCTTGACAACGACGCAGAGGTACGTTCATTGCCAACGTACTTCTGCGTCATTGTCAAGGCAACGCCTCTATTTCGGGCCGGAAGCGCGGAGAAGAGGCGCCCCCGGTGAAGATAGCAGCCCGGAACCACTATCCCACCGGACCACCTCCTCTCCGGACAGCCCTGCAGCACCGGACCAGCGCCGAGCGGAGGTGAGTACTGTACAGAACTAAAGGGGGGTGAGAGGGGGCTGGATGATGTCGAAGGCCACAGTGGTCTTCAACCTGCGGACCTCCGGAGGTTTCAAAACTACAACTCCCAGCAAGCCCGGACAGCCGATGGCTGCCCGGGCTTGCTGGGAGTTGTAGTTTTGAAACCTCTGGAGGTCCGCAGGTTGAAGACCACTGAGGGCGGATGATGAGAAGAGGATGATGAAGGGGGGGTGTGGGATGATGACAAGAGGATGATAAAGGGGGGTGGGGGGATGATGAAGGGGGGTGGGGATGATGAAGGGGGGTGTGTGGGATGATTACAAGGGGATGATGAAGGGGGGTGGGGATGATGACAAGGGAATGATGAAGGGGGGATGTGTGGGATGATGACAAGGGGATGATGAAGGGGGGATGTGTGGGATGATGACAAGGGGATGATGAAGGGGGGATGTGTGGGATGATGACAAGGGGATGATGACAGGTGATGATGATGAGGGTCTGGATGATGACAGGCGGTGATGATGATGAGGATGTTAATGACGGGTCTGGATGATGACAGGGGGGGATGTTGTATTTCCCACCCTAGGCTTATACTCGAGTCAATAACTTTTCCTGGGATTTTGGGTTGAAATTAGGGGTCTCGGCTTATACTCGGGTCGGCTTATACTCGAGTATATACGGTAGTGTGTGGTGGGGGGGATTTATTATATAGTGTGTGGTGGGGGAGGATTTATTATATAGTGTGTGTGTGTGGGGGGAGATTTATTATATAGTGTGTGTGTGGGGGGGATTTATTATATAGTGTGTGTGTACTGGGGGGGATTTATTATATAGTGTGTGTGTGTGTGGTGGGGGGGATTTATTATATAGTGTGTGGTGGGGGGGATTTATTATATAGTGTGTGTGTGTGTGTGTGTGTGTGTGTGTGGGGGAGATTTATTATATAGTGTGTGTGTGGGGGGGGGATTTATTATATAGTGTGTGTGTACTGGGGGGGGATTTATTATATAGTGTGTGTGTGTGGTGGGGGGATTTATTATATAGTGTGTGTGTGGTGGGGGGATTTATTATATAGTGTGTGTGTGTTTGGGGGGATTTATTATATAGTGTGTGTTGGGAGGGGATTTATTATATAGTGTGTGTGGTGGGGGGGGATTTATTATATAGTGTGTTTTGGGTGGGGATTTATTATATAGTGTGTTTGGTGGGGGGATTTATTATATAGTGTGTGTTGGGGGGGGATTTATTATATAGTGTGTGTGGTGGGGGGGATTCATTATATAGTGTGTGTGTGTGTGTGTGTGTGTGTGTGGTGGGGGGATTTATAATATAGTGTGTGTGGTGGGGGGATTTATTATATAGTGTGTGGTGGGGGGATTTATTATATAGTGTGTGTGGTGGGGGGGATTGATTATATAGTGTGTGTGTGTGGGGGGGGGATTTATTATATAGTGTGTGGTGGGGGGATTTATTATATAGTGTGTGTGTGGTGGGGGATTTATTATATAGTGTGTGTGTGGGGGGATTTATTATATAGTGTGTGTGGTGGGGGGGATTTATTATATAGTGTGTGTGTGGTGGGGGGGGTTATTATATAGTGTGTGTTGGGGGATTTATTATATAGTGTGTGTGTGTGTGGTGGGGTGATTTATTATATAGTGTGTGGTGGGGGGATTTATTATATAGTGTGTGTGGTGGGGGGGATTGATTATATAGTGTGTGTGTGTGGGGGGGGGGATTTATTATATAGTGTGTGTGTGTGGTGGGGGGATTTATTATATAGTGTGTGTGTGTGGGGGATTTATTATATAGTGTGTGTGGTGGGGGGATTTATTATATAGTGTGTGTGGTGGGGGGGATTTATTATATAGTGTGTGTGTGGTGGGGGGGATTTATTATATAGTGTGTGTTGGGGGATTTATTATATAGTGTGTTTTGGGGGGGGGATATATTATATAGTGTGGGTGTGTGTGTGGTGGGGGGATTTATTATATAGTGTGTGTTGGGGGGATTTATTATATAGTGTGTGTGTGTGTGTGTGTGTTGGGGGGGATTTATTATATAGTGTATGTTGGGGGGGGATTTATTATATAGTGTGTGTGTGGGGGGGGGGATTTATTATATAGTGTGTGTGTGTGTGGTGGGGGGGATTTATTATATAGTGTGTGTGGTTGGGGGGATTTATTATATAGTGTGTGTGTGGTGGGGGGTTATTATATAGTGTGTGTGGTGGGGGGATTTATTATATAGTGTGTGTGTGTGGTGGGGGGATTTATTATAAAGTGTGTTTTGGGGGGGGGTTATTATATAGTGTGTTTTGGGGGGATTTATTATATAGTGTTTGTGTGTGTGTGGTGGTGGGGGGGATTTATTATATAGTGTGTGTTTGGGGGATTTATTTTATAGTGTGTGTGGTGGGGGGATTTATTATATAGTGTGTGGTGGGGGGATTGATTATATAGTGTGTGTGTGTGTGTGTGTGTGTGTGTGTGTGGTGGGGGGATTTATCATATAGTGTGTGTGTGGTGGGGGATTTATTATATAGTGTGTGTGGTGGGGGGAATTTATTATATAGTGTGTGTGGTGGGGGGGGGGATTTATTATATAGTGTGTGTGGTGGGGGGGATTTATTATATAGTGTGTGTTGGGGGGGATTTATTATATAGTGTGTGTGGGGGGGAGGGGGGTTTGTTATATAATGTGGGGGGGGTTATCATATAATGTGAGGGGGTATTTATTATATAATGTGGGGGGGTTATTATATAATGTGAGAGGGTATTTATTATATAATGTGGGGGGGGGGGGGTATTTATTTATTATATAATGTGGGGGGGGCTATTATATAATGTGAGAAGGGAGGAAATTATGCATGTGAGGGGAGGATAATAATGATTATTATAATCCTCCCCTCACATATATGTAACATCTCCCCCTCACATGTATAATCTGATCACCCCCTCCTCACATTGATTATCCCCTCACATATATAGTATTATAATCAGATTATATGTGAGGGGATTATCAATGTGAGGAGGGGGGTTATCAGATTATATATGTGAGGGGGAGATGTTACATATATTTGAGGGGAGGATTATAATAATCATTATTATCCTCCCCTCACATGCATAATCTGATAATCGCCTCACCCCATACGTATCCCGTACTGATCCTGAGTTATATCCTGTAACTCTTTTTTATTATAAAAATGAAAAACACACCTGATACAAAACATAAAACAAAAACAAGCTTAACCAGCTATAACAAAAATAAAATTACAAAAACAAACTCTGCCTAACCGGCCAGCCCAAACTTACTAAAATACACTTTTACTTTTTTTCCCCATACCAATACAACACACACAAACACGCATTCCAAAAAATGAACATAAAAATAGCCCAACTTGGCTTATAAAAATATATAAACATAAAATTCAGCACGACTTGGCTATAAAAACAAAACAAAAGAAAAGGAACATAAAAGTAGCACAACTTGGCTATAACTGAAAAATTACCCTTACCCAGGGGATAAAAAATAAGTAAATAAATAAAAATATTAAAAAAAATAAACTAAATAAAAAAAAAATTGCTCAGCACAACTTGCTAAAAAAAAAAAAAACAACGCTCTGCCTTCCAGCCAGAGATCCACAGGTGAAAGAAGGGCAAGGAAAAGCAGCGCGGAGATGCGGCCGGAGAGAGGGCCCAAAGAGCCCAGCCCCACGCACCGCCCCCGCACGGCCGCAAGGCCCGCGAAGCACGCCCAGCGCGGCAAGGAGCCGAGGACGGCCAGAGAGGATCTGCGCAAGGCCCAGAATCCGGCGAGCGCTGGACCTAAAAAGAGCAAGCCAGAACCGAAGAGAAGGACAACACCGCCAAAAAACGAGACCGCGAAGCCGGAGGCGAGGAGGGCAGAGACATCGGAGGGGAGCGGCCCCCCCAAGGAGAAACATAAACATACACAAACATACACATAAATACATCTGACACCACTTTACTACTGGCCCGACTGGCACTATACACTATATAATATAAAACAATATAAAGTCAAAACACAATATATACAAAACACAATATATACAAAAATCACAGAAAATATACAAAATATAATAAATACACTACAGAAAACAACAGAAAACACCTACACTAAAACTATCCCCTCACCCACACCACCCCTCCTGTACATGGGTCAGAGTCCATACCGTCCATACAGTTCTCAAAGTACAGTCCTTAACTGACCCATGTCAGGTCCCCAAAACACCACAAAAACACAACCCACAAATACACCCTCCCCACCTAACACTCCTCCCAACAAACTTATATACAAACTTATACACTCTGAACCACAACCCCCTTTAGGCCCAAGTTTGGTTGCCTGTAAGCCCTTCATACCATGTCTACTGAAAACAAAACAAAAAGCTAATGTGCACATGCATCAGCCCAACACCAGGGAGAAGGATGGCAGACCTGATACATAAATCATTTTATACTCTCTCCCTAACTCCCCCTACAATTCTCCCTAATTCTATCCCTACAATAAATCTGACCCTCCCCTCACCCTATCTCTACCCCTATAACACTGCCCCTAACCAAAATAAAAGGTACTCTACCCAAAAGGTTTAGTACCTAGGGCACATGAAATGAGAAACCTCTCCACAGGAGAGAAGCCCTACTGGTACCAAGACTGCCATACTCCAGAGACCTGATCTTCCTGAGGTCACCGGTGATGTTCCTACAGACCTCCACCTCGGAGAGGATTTTCTGTTGGGTCGACACTAAGCATCGTGCATTCCACGTGTAGTACCTAACCACTAAACTGACTAAGAATAAAGTGCCCCGATCTCGGCCACCCAGGTTCCTGAATGCCCCATAAGCCCACTCCGGATAGGCAAGGCCGGCAAGTTGACTCCAGCCGATGGAAGCGCCCACCCTGTTGTAGACCCCTATGTTAAAGGGACAATGAAGCAGGAAGTGGTCCATGCTTTCCAGCGTGTCCCCGCACTCTTCTCGGGGACATCCCCGGTCATCAGATCTCCTTCACTTCAGATTGTCCCTTACACATAGCTTCCCCTGAAAGCAGCGCCAGGCAAAGTCCCAAAACTTCTGGGGGATGCTTTTCATATTTAAAAGATACAACCCCACCCTCATATCCCGACCTGGGCAGTCCCTGAGTGCCAGAGGCTTCTGAAAGTGGGTCAACAGAACCCGTTTGTCAAGGAACTGCCTTGACTGGGTCCTGATCTCCCACACCCCACCGACGTATCGCATTCAGAGTCGGGGTAGCGTAAGCCGGAAGATATCCATGGGGCGTACGGAGGTCCTTCACTTGCCCTCCTGTCTCCCATTCCTGGAAGAAAGGCCGAAACCATTCCCTGCAGGAGAGTACCCACGGAGGAGCCCTCTCTTTCCAGAGGCTTGCAATGTTGGCTTTCAAGAAGGTGTTCGTTAAGAACACCACAGGGTTTACCATAGATGAACCCCCTAGTCTCCTCGTGCGGTACGTAAGCTCCCTCTTGACTAGGTTCAACCTGTTCCCCCATAACAGTTGGAAAAACAGGCTGTAGACCCTAGTGTAGTAAGCCTCTAGTAAGATACATACACTGCCCAGATAGATAAACAAGGGGAGCAGGTACGATTTGATCAGGTGTACCCTTTCCCTGAGGGTCATAGACCATCCCTTCCACTGGTTCACCTTCTGAGTGGCATCCTGGAGCTTACCATCCCAGTTTTTGGTGGGATAATCATCCTGGCCGAATGTGATGCCCAGAATTTTTGCTGACTCTTGGAGCCCTGGAAGGGTGTCCGGGAGATCAAATGTGGGATCTCCCCCTCCCAGCCAGAGACTTTCACACTTATCCTGGTTGATCTTGGACCCGGATGCCTCCGAGTAGCGGTCCACCTCTGACATCACCACATCGACCTCCTCCAGTGAGCAGACGAAAATAGTGACATCATCAGCGTACGCCACCACTCTCTGGGCGACATCCGGCTCCGCCAGAGTCATCCCGACTCCCGCCAATGGCCCACAATCTACCCTCCGGACGAAGGGATCAATTGCGAACACGTATAACTGCTGGCTCAAAGGACAACCCTGACGGACTCCGGACCCCACCTCAAAAGAGCGGCCAGACCAACCGTTCACCAGCGGGAAACTCTCTGTCCCTGCATATAAGGTGACAAACCAATTCACAAAAGTACTCGGTAAGCCATATCTCAGGAGGACGGACCAGAGGTACTCATGGTTCACCCGATCAAATGCTTTAGCCTGATCCAAGGACAGCATGTACCCCTTCCAGAGACCCGCACTACTCCTCTCCACTGCCTCCCTGACACTGAGAACTGCACTTAAGGTGCTTCGGCCTGGAACAGAGCAGAGAAGAGCTATGGGCCTCCAATTCTCAATCCGGCTAGGATCTTTACCTTTTGACAGAAGAATCAGGGCTGACCTCCTCATTGACTTTGGTAGAGTGCCCGAGGAGAGACACTCATTGAATACCTCAGTCAAGAGGGGAGCTAAAGACTCCTTAAAGGTCCTGTACCACTCGGATGTTAAGCCATCCGGACCTGGCGACTTCTTGGGGGCGAGCCCCTCGATCGCCAGTCTCACTTCCTCTTCCCTGATTTCTTCTGCCAAAACATCAAGAGAGGGGTCTACCCCTGGCTCAGGAATAGTTTCAGCCAGGAAAGCCGATATCCCATCTTGATCTAGATCCTTCCTTCCCAAGAGGTGCGAGTAGAAGGATCTGACGACCTCCAGGATCCCCGATCTGGACCGATTCAGAGATCCCGTACTATCAATCAGTCATGAGACCACTTTACTACTCACTGACATCTTACAGTTCTTGTAAGGGTCGGGCGAGCGGTACCTCCTGTAATCCCTCTCAAAAACCAAAGATGCGTGTCTATCGTACTGACACCTCATCAGCAAGGACTTCACTCTGGAAATATCCTCCCGGCTACCTCCAGTCGATACAAGGAGCTCGAGTTTCCTCCTCAGTAGTGTTGCTCGCGAATATTCGCAATTCGAATATTATTCGCGAATATCGCATATTCGCGAATTCGCGAATTTCGCGAATATAGCGCTATATATTCGTAATTACGAATATTCGTTTTTTTTTTTTTTTCACAGTACACATCACAGTGATCATCCCTCTCCGCTTCCAGCTTGTGTGGTGTAAAGAAGGCTGTAATACTACTGTGTGAGACTGGCGTGCGTAAATTCGCATATGCGAAAATTAGCATATGCTAATTTTCGCATATGCGAATTTCCGCATATGCTAATTTTCGCATGCGCGTATTTTCGCATACGCGAAAATAAAACGAGAATATAACGAATATGCGAATATTCGCGAATATATGACGAATATTCGTCCATATATTCGCGAATATTCGCGAATTCGAATATGGCCTATGCCGCTCAACACTACTCCTCAGACCCTGATACAGGCGGTACCTATTCAGGGACCTGAGGCTCGAGAGCTGGCGGAAGAACCCCGCAACCCGCTTCTTGAATATCTCCCACCACTCTGACTTACTACTACAAAGGTCCAGTAAAGGTACCTGACTGTATTATCTCCGCTTCCTCCGGGAGGGACGAATTCAGCTTCCAATAACCTTTACCCATCCGGGGGGTCTCTGAAACATTCAAGGAAAACAAAATCATACAGTGATCGGAGAATTCCACCTCAACCACGGACACTGCGGAAGAGACAGCTTCCTCCTTTAAATAAAACCTGTCTATCCTAGACCTGCAGCTACCTCAATGATAGGTGAAACCCACGTGGCCTGAGGGGCTCCGGATGTGGGCGTCCTCTAGGCGAGCTTCCCTAACTATATTATTGAGGGCCACGCTATCGTAAGCCAGCGGACCATTGGAACCTCTCCTATCTTGGGACCTCGTGACATTATTGAAGTCCCCTCCAAAAATCACTTGCCGGCTAGTAAAAAGGAAGGGCTTAATCCTCATAAAGAGATCTTTGCGGCCCCACTTGGTTTGTGGGGCGTAGATGTTAATGAGCCGGAGCTCTTGCCCCTTCATGAGGACATCTAAGATCAGGCACCCCCACTTTTCTAACTCAATAACCCGCCTGCATTCAACCGGAGCGGTAAAAAGGACCGCCACCCCACTATACGGCTCAGCCGCAAGAGACCAGTGGGAGGGCCCGTGCCTCCACTCTCTTCTGGCTTTAACCAGAGAGGCTAGATCTGACAACCTGGTCTCCTGTAAAAAGAAAATGTCGGCTTCAACACGGCCGAGAAAATCAAAGGCTGCGAATCTAGCCGTATCCGACTTTATACTGGCACAGTTAATGGATGCCAGCGTCAATGGGGTGAGTGCCGCCATCAAGGGTGATTGAGTTAGATGGCCTCACCTTTATTTTTTCTTACCCTTCTTCTTCATCCCCAGAAGAAGAAGAAAGGGCAGGACCGCTTTTGCCTCTTTTTTTGGACTCACTCGGGTCCATATGGTCCCCGTCTCCGTCTGACCCCGGTCTAGCCCTGACCTCCGAGGAAGGTGCCTCAACAGGACAGGGCCCAGTTCCCCCGAGAGGCTCTTTTTCCCTGGGCACCTCGCCCTCACCTTCCCCCTCCAAGGAGGGGGAGGAGATGTTATCAAGGACGAGGTACCGGTTTGAAAGGTCAACCAGAGGGGGGGCAGTCAGGCTTCCGCTTGGGACCCGGCCCGCAGTACGAGGGAGAGAGGGCTTGCACCTTTTCTTTCTCCCTTTCCTTTTGCCCTTGTCTTTCTTTTTGGCCTTCTCTACACTCTCCTCATCCACACTTTCATAGTGGGAGGAATCAGAAGAGTCGGCCATATTGCCTTCCTCTTCGCCCAGTCTCCTGATCTCCTCATCCAGCACATCCTCCTCCAGGGCTTCAGTAATTTCAGGGCCAGCTTTAGGAGCAGGGGCCGGAGCTACCCCCGTCACTTGGGCACTCTCCAGCTCCCTACTCCTCCTCCGATTTTCCTCCCACCTTAGTTTGGCGGGGCCCTTCCTCCTCACTAGCCCTGGTGCGCCCCCATCCCTACTCGTACCCTCTCCAGCCAAGGCAACTTCACAGCTCTCCCCAGCCGGAGCGGCCGCCGCACGGGTGAAGGCGCTAGGGCAATGACTAAAAGGATGCCCGAGGACACCACACAGATGGCAGCGGATCTGCCTACAGGATGCGGCCAGATGACCCACCCCACCACACAAAGCACAGACCTGTACAGTACAGGCTGCGCTAAAATGGGTGGGGATACCGCACCTGTGACAGACCTTAGGCTGCCCCTGGTAGAAGACCTGGATCCTGTCACGTCCAAGGAAGGCGGCTGACGGAATGTGGGCAACCATATTCCCTGAGCGCCTGAGTTTGACGGAAAACGTCCAGGCCCCGGACCAGATCCCGTGCTCATCAAAGTTTTTCTTGGGCATGTCCGTCACATCCCCATACTGACCGAGCCAGGTCATGATGTCGTAACAAGTAAGTGACTCGTTACGGGTCAAAACGGTCACCTTCTTGACTGAGTTCTGACGGGAAATTGCCTTTACGGCAAAATCCCGCCAGCCGGGCTCGTTCTTCGCCACCTCGTAGTTTGATCAGAAGAGTTCGAGACCCTCTGGCCGAACGAAACTGACGTCAAACTCGGACGTACCGTAGGGGTGGATCAGGGCAAAGATGTCACTCGCCCTGAATTCCATCTGGAGGAGGAGCTCAACCACTTTAGCGCGAGGTGGGCACGCATCCTCACCCCCCCAAATCAGACGGACCACATTCCTGCGGTTATTGTCCTGCCCGGTTGTCGGGAGGGACCAGACCACCTCCCCATTCTGCTCTCGGAAAGCCCCCAAACCGTGCCTCTCTATCCAGAAAGACAGGTCGACCTCACTCCTTCCCTCTACCTGGATCGACCTGTCGCCCCTACGCAGAGCCTCCAGGAGGCGCTGTTGCAAGTAACCCCCGGGGACGGACGGAGACGGGGACCCCCCTGGACCCCCGGCAGTGACATTAGCATAGCTCCTAGGAGCAGTCACTGCCGGGGGGGCAGCCAGGCCAGACCCAGACCCAGAACCACCATTCACGCCACCACTCACATCACCACTCACATCATCCTTTTTTCCATTCATACCACTACTCCCACCAACATTCACTCCACTGACACTCCTCTCATCCACAACACTACTACACTCAGCATTCTCACTCATACCCTGCCTAACTGATTCTGGGCTGGCTGGAAATTATAGTACTGCTGGCTTTACTAAGTTCTTTTTTTCCAGCTTGGCTGCTGCTGCTGCTGACGATGGCTCCTTCTCCTGACTGGGCAATGACGCCTCCTGAGTCTGGGGCTGCCCCCCCAAGCGCACCCCAGCTCCTCCCACGGCGCCATTGCCGAACACTGATCCCGGCACCGGGACACTCCCCCCCCCTCACAGGGGAGTGCCCCGCAGTGCCCGAAGAACAAACCTTACTCGAGGGACCGCCCCCCGAGCACACGGACTCAACGCTCTCTGGCGCCCGGACACTCCCCCCCCCTCACAGGGGAGTGCCCCGCGGCGCCAGTAGTGCCCACAGTACTCGGGGAACCGCCCCCCGAGCACACGGCAGCGTAACTTGCCTCTGGCACTTGGACACGCCGCCTGCCACCCTGGGGCGGTCCTGCAGTGCCAGAGCTGCCCGGCATGAGCCCATCCTGCCCTTCCCTACCGACAGGATGGGTGGGCTTCACAACTATTGCACCCTTAGCCTTTCCTGACGCCATGCTGTACCCCCCATGCTGGCCCCGCTCCACCACAGGAACGGGGTCTGGCAGTTTGGGGGAGCCTGCAGCCTGAACCAGCTTTGCAGCTGGCCCAGACTGCTGGAAAGGGACAAATACATATTGCACCATCTCCTTTGTCTTGCGCTTCTTGGCCTTCTGCTTTACCACCACATCCTCACACTCTTCATCGCCAAAGGTGAAATTCTGGAGGTGGGCTGGGGACTCTTGCATCATAATAGCTCTCAATAGACCCCCAGCCTCACCCTCCACGTCATCCTCCTCGCTCTCACTTGGTGGTAGTGCCACCTGTCCAGCCTCAATGTAGCTGTCCTGGGTCTGGGTGTCACAGGGAGTAGCTTCAAGTTCCGCACATTGTGCACTTTCCTCCATCACATCTTCACCACCGTCCTCACTATGTTCACCGCCACTACTCTCCCCATCATCCACCTCCACCTTACCTGGGGATTTCATGGCGGAAAAACCGATCGCTGTTGATCAGCTTCTCCTTGAAGAGACCGCTCCCCTCCAGTATCTCCGCTCTCCTCGCCTCCAGCTTCACAATCTCGCCCTTCAGGGATGTTATCCTTCTCTTCAGTTCTGGCTTGCTCTTTCTGGATCTGGTGCTCATCAGACTCTGGGCCGCACGCAGATCCTCTCTGGCCATCCTCAGCTCCTTGCCGCTCTGCTCATACTCCGCAAACCTTGCGGCCATGCGGGAGCAGTACGTGGAACTGGACTCTCCAGGCCCACTCTCCGACCACATCTCCACATTGCTTTTCCGTGCCCCTCTTCCACCTGTGGATCTCTGGCTGGCACCCGTAGCCTGGGAAGCAGAGCCTGCATTTCTGCAGACTCTGCCAGATCTTCTCCCGGCCGGAACAATGGCTGTTGAAGTTTTCACTCCACTCCCCGCCAGCCTAGAACGGGAAGTGGAGCCATGAGGCTCCATTGCAGGAGGCTCTTCCCCAAAAATCTGCCACCTTCCTGGGAAAGCAGGTGGAAAAAATCATCCTCTCTCCACTGGAAGTCTGGAGTCTCAGGAGCTCAGCAACACACAGACCTAGTGACCACACCCTCCAGAGCTGGACTCACTATTCTGCTGGTGAGGTCACTGTGTACATACATTACATTACTGATCCTGTACTGATCCTGAGTTATATCCTGTAAATCTTTTTTATTAGAAAAATGTAAATCATAACAAACACAAAACCAGCACAACTTTGCCATAACTGAAAACAACAACATAAAATAACATAAACTCAAACTTTACATTTCAAATAAAAGAACATAAATCCTGCCTAACAGGCCAGCCCAGTTTTCCCTAGAAAATACTAGAGACACACCTTACATAACCGAATATCTAACAACACTCACATGCATACTCAACTTGCATTACCAAAAAAGAAACATAAAAATAGCACTATTTAGCTGTAACTAAAAAAACACCCAAACTTGGGAAAACACACACAACAAGGATTCCCACTACACCCCATTAATTTAATGTATATATATATATATATATATATATATATATATACACACATACTTTTTTTTCCCTCCTAATTGTTAAGAAGGAAAATTAAATCTATAACTCAAAAACACCCAAACTTGGGGAAAAGAAGACCTAGACCAAAGAAAAACGAAATCCACTACGGGATACAAAAATACCAAAGAAAAATTACTTACAAAAATAACAACTGGTTCGACTGCCATAATATAAGATAAACAAAATTATAACATATTATACATATAGAATATATACACTATATACACCTAAATATACAGAAACACACCTACAAATACAATAAAACAACCTACACTAAACTGTCCCTTCACCCACACCACCCGCCCTCCTGTACATGGGTCACAGTCCATACAGTTCATAGTCCTCAATGTCCAGATCATAACTGACCCATGCCAGGTCCACCAAAACAAACAACCACCACCACCCACAAATACACCCTCCCAACCTAGAACTCCTCCCAACCAACTTTATCATTATCAGCATTACAATATACATAAACAAACAATACAACCCACTTTAGGCCCAAGTTCGGTGCCTGTAAGCCCTTCATAACCTTAACATCTGAAAACAAAACAAAAAGCTATGGTGCACATGCATTAGCCCACCACCAGGAAGAAGGATGGCAATCCTGATACATACAAAATATTTACATTCTTTCCCTAACTGCACCCTACCTCTCTCCCTACCATTATCCCTAAAAATAAACTGACCCTACTATCACCCTAACCCTGTCCCTACATCACTGTCCCTAACCAAATCAAGGGTACTCTACCCAAAAGGTCTAGTACCTAGGGCACATCAAAAGAAAACCCTCTCCATAGGAGAGAAGCCTTACTGGTACCAAGACTGCCATACTCCAAAGACCTGATCTTCCCAAGGTCACCAGTGATGTTCCTACAGACCTTCACCTCGGAGAGGACTTTCCGCTGTGTAGATACTAAACACTGTGCATTCCACGTGTAGTACCTAACCACTAAACTGACTAAGAATAAAGTTTCCCGATCACGGCCACCCAGGGTCCTGAATGCCCCATAAGCCCACTCCGGATAGGTAAGGCCGGCAAGTTGACTCCAGCCGATGGAAGCGCCCACCCGGTTGTATACCCCTATATTAAAGGGACAATGAAGCAGGAAATGGTCCATGCTTTCCAGCATGTCCCCGCACTCTTCTCGGGGACACCCCCGGTCATCAGATCTCCTACACTTCAAATTGTCCCTCACATATAGCTTCCCCTGAAAGCAGCGCCAGGCCAAGTCCCAAAACTTCTGGGGGATCCTTTTTATGTTTAAAAGATACAACCCCACCCTCAGATCCCGACCTGGGCAGTCCCTGAGCGCCAGAGGCTTCTGGAAGTGGGTCAACAGAACCCGTTTGTCAAGGAACTGCCTTGACTGAGTCCTGATCTCCCACACTCCCAGACCCCACCGACGTATCGCCTTCAGAGTCGGGGTAGCGTAAGCCGGAAGATATCCATGGGGCTTACAGAGGTCCTTCACTTGCCCTCCTGTCTCCCATTCCTGGAAGAAAGGCCGAAACCATTCCCTGCAGGAGAGTACCCACGGAGGAGCCCTCTCTGACCAGAGGTTTGAGATGTTAGTTTTCAAGAAGGTGTTCGTTAAGAACACCACAGGGTTTACCATAGATAAACCCCCAAGTCTCCTTGTGCGGTACGTAACCTCCCTCTTGACTAGGTTCATCCTGTTCCCCCATAACAGTTGGAAAAACAGGCTGTAGATCCTAGTATAGTAAGCCTCTGGCAAGATACATACGCTGCCCAGATAGATAAACAAGGGGAGCAGGTACGATTTGATCCGGTGTACCCTTTCCCTGAGGGTCATAGACCAACCCTTCCACTGGTTCACCTTCTGAGTGGCATCCTGGAGCTTACCATCACAGTTTTTGGTGGGATAATCATTCTGGCCGAATGTGATGCCCAGAACTTTTGCTGACTCTTGGGGCCCTGGAAGGGTGTCCGGGAGATCAAACGTGGGATCTCCCCCTCCCAGCCAAAGACTTTCGCACTTATCCCGGTTGATCTTAGACCCGGATGCCTCCGAGTAGCGTTCCACCTCCGACATCACCACATCAACCTCCTCTCTCGAGGACACGAAAATGGTGACATCATCAGCGTACGCCACTACTCTCTGGGCAACATCCAGCTCCGCCAGACTCATCCCGACTCCCGCCAACGGCCCACAATCTACCCTCCGGACGAAGGGGTCGATTGCGAACACGTATAAGAGCGGGCTCAAAGGACAACCCTGACGGACTCCGGACCCCACCTCAAAAGAGTGGCCAGACCAACCGTTCACCAGCGGGAAACTCTCTGCCCCTGTATACAAGATCTTAAGCCAATTAACAAAAGTACACAGTAAGCCATATCTCAGGAGGACGGACCAGAGGTAGTCATGGTTCACCCGATCAAATGCTTTGGCCTGATCCAGGAACAGCAAGTACCCCTTCCAGAGACCCGCACTACTCCGCTCCACTGCCTCCCTGACACTAAGGACCGCACTTAAGGTGCTTCGGCCTGGAACAGAGCAGTGCTGGGCCCCCGAAAGGAGCCGGGGTGCAAACTTCACCAGCCGATTAAACAGTATCTTGGCCAGAAGCTTCCTGTCCGTATTGAGAAGAGCTATGGGCCTCCAATTCTCAATACGGCTGGGATCTTTACCCTTTGAGAGAAGAATCAGGGCTGACCTCCTCATTGACTTTGGTAGAGTGCCCAAGGAGAGACACTCATTGAATACCTCAGTCAAGAGGGGAGCTAAAGATTCCTTAAAGGTCCTGTACCACTCGGATGTTAAGCCATCCGGACCTGGCGACTTCTTGGGGGCAAGCCCCTCGATCGCCAGTCTCACTTCCTCTTCCCTGAGTTCTTCTGCCAAAACATCAAGAGAGGGGTCTACCCCTGGCTCAGGAGTGGTTTCAGCCAGGAAAGCCGACATCCTGTCTCGATCTAGATCCTTCTTTCCCAAGAGGTGCGAGTAGAAGGATCTGACGACCTCCAAGATTCCTGATCTGGACCGATTCAGAGATCCTGTACTATCGATCAGTCCTGAAATGACTTTACTACTCACTGACATCTTACAGTTTCTGTAAGGGTCGGGCGAGCGGTATTTCCCGAAATCCCTCTCAAAACCAAAGATGCGTGCCTATCGTACTGACACCTCATCAGCAAGGATTTCACTCTGGAGATATCCTCTCGGCTACCTCCAGTCGAAACAAGAAGCTCGAGTTTCCTCCTCAGTCCCTGATACAGGCGATACCTGTTCAGGGACCTGAGGCTCGAGAGCTGGCGGAAGAACCCCGCAACCCTCTTCTTGAATATCTCCCACCACTCTGACTTACTACTACAAAGGTCCAGTAAAGGTACCTGACTCTGAAGAAAATCCTCAAAGGACTGTCTTACCTCCGCTTCCTCCAGGAGGGACGAATTCAGCTTCCAATAACCTTTACCCATCCGGGGGGTCTCTGAAACATTCAAGGAAAACAAAATCATACAGTGATCGGAGAACTCCACCTCAACCACGGACACTGCGGAAGAGACGGCTTCCTCCTTCAAATAAAACCTGTCATTCTAGACCTGCAGCTAGCTCGATGATAGGTGAAACCCGCGTGGCCTGAGGGGCTCCGGATGTGGGCATCCTCTAGGAGAGCTTCCCTAACTATACTATTGAGAGCTATGCTATCATAAGCCAACCGATCATTGGAGCCTCTCCTATCTTGGGATCTCGTGACAGTATTGAAATCCCCTCCAAAGATCACCTGTCGGCTTGTAAAAAGAAAGGGCTTAATCCTCATAAAGAGATCTTTACGGTCCCACTTGGTTTGCGGGGTGTAGATGTTAATAAGCCGGAGCTCTTGCCCCTTCATGAGGACATCTAAGATCAGGCACCTCCCCATTTCTAACTCAATAACCCGTCTGCATTCAACAGGAGCGGTAAAAAGGACCGCCACCCCACTATACGGCTCAGCCGCAAGAGACCAGTGGGAGGGCCCGCGCCTCCACTCTCTCCTGGCTTTTACCAGGGAGGCTAGATCTGACAACCTGGTCTCTTGTAAAAATAAAATGTCGGCATCAACACGGCCGAGAAAATCAAAAGCTGCGAATCTAGCCGTATCAGACTTTATGCTGGCACAGTTAATAGATGCCAGCGTCAATGGGGTGAGTGCCGCCATCATGGGTGATTGGGTTAGACGACCCTAACACCCTCATTTCTGCTTTTTCTTCACCCCCTCATCCCCAGACGAGGAGGCTTCCTTCTCTTTGGACCGTTTTTTTGATTCTGACAGGTCCATTTTTGAATCCCCATCTCCACCTGGCTCCGGTTTGGCCCCATCCCCTGAGAAAATTGCCCCATCAGGACAGGGCCCAGTTCCCCCTGGAGGCTCCCCCACTTCAGGCACCCCATCCTCGACCCCCCCCTCCAAGGAAGGGGAGGAGATGTCTTCAAGGACAGGGTACCGATTAGACAGATCAATCAGAGGGGGGGGGGCAGGTAAGCTTCCACTTGGGACCTGGTCCGTAGCACGGGGACTAGAGGGCTCCGACCTCTTCTTTCCCCCTTTATTGCCCTTCTTTTTTGGCCTCTCTTCACCCTCCTCATCCACACTTTCATAGTGGGAGGAATCAGAAAGATCGGCCTTGCTGCCCTCTTCTCTACAGATTCTCCTCATTTCCTCATCCAGCACATTCTCCTCCAGGGCCTCAGCAGTTTCAGGACTATCCTCTGGAGCAGGGCCAGAAGCTACCCCTGCCACATGGGAACTCCCCAGTTCCCTGCTCCTTCTCCGATTAGCCTCCCGCCTCAGCTTGGCTGGACTTTTCCTCTTCACTGACCCTGTTGCACCTTCACCCGCACTCGTGCCCTCCCCAGCTGAGGCAACATTACTGCTGTCTCCAGCCAAGGTGACCGTCGCACGGGCAAAGGCGCTAGGACAACGGCTGAAAGGGTGTCCTAAGTCACCACACAGATGACACCGGATCTGCCTACAGGATGCGGCAAGATGACCTACCCCACCGCACAGTGCACAGACCTTCACGGTACAGGCTGCGCTAAAGTGGGTGGGGCTGCCACACCTGTGACAGACCTTGGGATGCCCCTGGTAGAAAACTTGGATTCTGTCTCTCCCAAGAAAAGCAGCTGATGGGATGTGGGCAACAGTGCTCCCCGAACGCTTCAGTTTGACGGAAAACGTCCAGGCCCCAGACCAGATCCCATGTTCGTCAAAGTTCTTTTTTGGCATGTCCGTCACATCCCCATATCGGCTGAGCCAGGTCATGATATCATAGCAAGAGAGTGACTCGTTACGTGTCCAAACGGTCACTTTATTGACCAAATTCTGACAGGATATCGCCTTTACGGCGAAATCCCGCCAGCCGGGCTCGCTTTTCACCACCTCATAGTTCGACCAGAAAAGTTCCAAACCCTCTGGCCGAGCGAAGCTGATGTCAAACTCGGAAGTACCGTAGGGGTGGATCAGGGCAAAGATGTCACTTGCCCTGAATTCAATCCGGAGGAGGAGCTCAACCACGCTTCCCCAAGGCGGACACGCATCTTCGCCCCTCCACACCAAACGGACCACATTCCTATGGCCACTTTCCTGCCCGGATGTCGGGAGGGACCAGACCACCTCCCCGTTTTGTTCTCGGAAGGCGCCTAAGCCGTGTCTTTCTATCCAAAAAGACAGGTCAACCTCACCCCTCCCCTCTACCTGGATCGGCCTGTCTCCCCTACATAGAGCCTCCAGGAGGCGCTGTTGCAAGTGACCCCCAGAGCCAGATGGAGATGGGGATCCCCCGGCAGTGACGCTGGCATAGCTTCTGGGAGAAGCAGCCACTACCGGGGGGGGGGGGGGGGGGCAGTCGAACCAGAAACCAAACCAGGACCCTTATTCTTGACAGAAACATCAGCCATAACACCTCTCTGTGCCATTCCACTACCGCTCCTCACCTGCATTTCACTAGCACCCCTCTCTTGCACTCCACAAGTTCCCCCCTCATCCACACTGCTACCACAACTCCTCCCATGCACACCACCATAATTCACATTTTGCACATTACCATTTTTGTTCTCACTTTCACTCTTGCGTACACTCTCCCTTGGTGTGTTACAGACTGGGCTGGCTGGGTCTTTTGCATGTTTAATGGCTGCCGGTTTCAGAATTGGCGCTGCATAGTTCTTTCTTCCCGTCTCTTGGGGTGCAGACACACGCTCCTCCTCTGACATAGGTGGCCGCGCCCCCTCGCAAAATGACTGTCCCTCCGGACTCACTCCCGCTACACCTGCTACAGCCGACGCACAGGGAACCTCCCCCTTTACAGCGGAGTGCCCCCTGGCGCCAGAACCGGTACCAACCGCGTCACCTAGGGGACCGCCCCCTGAACCAACAAGGTCTGGTGCCCGGACACTCCCCCCCCTCACAGGAGAGTGCCCTGCAGCGCCAAGACCTGTACCGCCCACTTCAACCGAACGGGTGAATCTGCCGCCATTTTCTGGTGACTGGACACCCTCCCCCCTCACAGGAGGGTGCCCTTTTTTTTCTATAGCACCCACGGCCATTTTGGGTGCACTACTGTATCCCCCATGCTGGCCCCGCTCCACTACAGAAACGGGGTCTGGCAGGTTGGGGGACCCAGCACCCTGAACCGACTTTTCAGCCGACCCAGACTGCTGGAAAGGAGAAAAGACAAACTTCACTTGTCCCTCAGTTTTCTTTCTTTTCTTGCCCTTTTTTTTATTCCTCCTCTTCTCTTCTGGGCCCAAATCGTCTCCAAAAGAAAAATTTTCTAGACGGGTGGGTGACTCCTGCATTACAATCGCCCGCAGGAGACCCCCGTCTGCCAAGCCGCTGCCTTCACCGCAGTCACTGCCATCATCCTCCTCACTGGAGAGAGGTAAGGCCACCTGAGCCGGGTTTATATAGTCTGCACTCAGGGTAAGTGGGGGGTCAGGGGTAGCAATGGTGGCACATACAGTGTCCATATCCCCCTCACTCACATTGCCCTCCTCACCTCCATCACCTTCCTCCATCTCCTCCTCACTGCGGCAATCCTCATCTTGCTGACTTTCACAACCTCTGGAGGCCCTCATGCTGGAGAATCTCTCTTCATGAATTAGCTTCTCACCAAGAAACCCAGCACCCTCCACAATGTCCGATCTCCTCCTCATAAGCTCCTCCACCTCTTTCCTCAGAGACCTCACCTTGGTGTTGAATGCTGATCTCTTTGCCTTAGGTGCCTGATCCGCTTGATAGATGGCAAACTTTAGATCTTCTCTAAGGCCACGAAGCTGCTTTCCAAGCTGTTCATATTCAGCCATCTTCACCTGGATTCTTGATCCAAAGGTCGCCAGGGATTCTCTGTTCCCCTTTACCCCCCATTGCTGGAGTTGTGAGGATCCAGAGACGGCTGCCTTCACTGCACTCCTCTGCCTGGAAGAGCTTCTTTTCCTTGCAGGGCTTTTGCTGGAGGCTTTGCAGCTCCCAGCTGAGGACGGGGGAGGGGGCACCACATTACTGTGAGCCCTGGTTGTTCTCCTAATTCCGTCCTGATTATTGGCCGTGGCATTTTCCTTGGCACCCCCCGCCGGCCAGATACGGGGAGTGTAAGATGAAGCTCCAGATCCCCTGGGAGAACCTACCCAGGTGTATGCCACACACCTGGGGAGGGGCGGAAGGAAATCACTGCTTCTGTGGAAGTCTCAGGAGCTCAGCAGAACACAACCTCTCTCCAGAGCTGTACTCACTATTCTGCTTGTGTGGTCACTGTGTACATACATTACATTACTGATCCCGAGTGTGTGTGGGATGGAGGTGGGGGATCGGGGGGCCCAAAAAAAATTGCTTGCCCAAGGTCCAATCAAAATTAAAGATGGCCCTGTGTGTGCCGCTGGCGCTGCATTGCGCTGCCGCTCGTGGGCCCCTTACCGAGAATTGTGTGCCGCTTCGCTGCTGCTCGGGGGCAAAAACAAATGTAAGAATTACCTACAGATGCTTTTCATAAGTCCATAGAAAATGCCTATGGCAGTACATATCAGTATGGGCGGAGCAATTTGTGATGGGTGGGTATATTGGCATGGGTGTGGAAAACCTTGTGGAGGTGGAGCTTAGGGGCCTCCTCAAAAAATCTTGCAGGGGGGCCTCCAAATTTATTGTTACCCCACTGCTCCAGCTGTTGCAAAACAACAACTCCCAGCATTTCTGGACAGCCACTGACTGTCCAGGCATGCTGGGAGTTTAGCAACAGCTGGAGGCACCCTGTTTGGGAATCACTGGCGTAGAATACCCCTATGTCCACCCCTGTGCAATCCCTAATTTAGTCCTCAAATGTGCATGGCGCTCTCTCACTTCGGAGCCCTGTCGTATTTCAAGGAAACAGTTTAGGGCCACATATGGGGTATCTCCGTACTCGGGAGAAATTGCACTACAAATTTTGCGGGTCTTTTTTTTCTTTTACCGCTTGTGAAAAGAAAAAGTTGGGGGCTACACCAGCCTGTTAGTGTAAAAAAAATAAAAAAAATTTCACTAACATGCTGGTGTTGCCCCATACTTTTTATTTCCACAAGCGGTAAAAGGAAAAAACAGACCGCCAAAATTTGTAACGCAATTTCTCCTGAGTACGTAAATACCCCAGATGTGAGCATAAAATGCTCTGCGGGCTCACAACAAGGCTCAGGAATGAGAGCGCACCATGTACATTTGAGGCCTAAATTGGTGATT
>NC_079192.1:90423709-90506209 GCF_029499605.1 Hyla sarda
GAGGACGTGCTGGATGAGGAGGTCAGGAGGCTGCGCAAAGAGGAATGCAATATAGCCGACACTTCCGATTCCTCCCACTATGAAAGTGTGGATGAGGAGAGTGGAGAGAGGCCTAAAAAGAAAGACAAGGGCAAAAGAAAAGGGAGAAAGAAGAGGTCAGAGCCCTCTGTTCCCTGTACTACGGGCCAGGTCCAAAACGGAAGCCTGATTGCCCCCCCTCTGATTGACCTGTCAAACCGGTACCTCGTCCTCGATACCATCTCCTCCCCCTCCTTGAAGGGGGAAGGTGAGGGCCAGATGCCTAGAAAGAAGGAGCCTCCAGGGAGAACTGGGCCCTGTCCTATTGAGGCTCCTTCCTTGGAGGGCAGGGCTAGACCGGGGCCGGATGTAGATGGGGATCAAATGGACCAAACTGAATCAAAAAAAAGAACTAAGAGTGGTCCTGCCCTCTCATCTTCTTCGGGGGATGAGGGGGCTAAAAAGAAGGGAAAGAAAAAGTAAAGGGTGTGGCCGTCTAATTTAATCACCCTGTATGGCGGCACTCACCCCATTGACGCTGGCATCTATTAACTGTGCCAGAATAAAGTCAGATATGGCTAGATTCGCAGCCTTTGATTTTCTCGGCCGCGTTGAAGCTGACATTTTCTTTTTACAGGAGACCAGGTTGCCAGATCTAGCCTCTCTGGTAAGAGCCAGAAGAGAGTGGAGGTGTGGTCCCTCCCACTGGTCTCTTGCGGCTGAGCCGTATAGTGGGGTGGCGGTCCTTTTTACCACTCCTGTTGAATGCCGACGGGTTATTGAATTAGAAATGGGGAGGTGCCTGATCTTAGATGTCTTCATGAAGGGACAAGAGCTTCGGCTCATTAACATCTACGCCCCGCAAACTAAGCGGGGCCATAAAGATCTCTTTATGAGGATTAAGCCCTTTCTTTTTACGAGTCGGCAAGTGATCTTTGGAGGGGACTTCAATAATGTCACGAGGTCCCAAGATCGGAGAGGCTCCAATGGTCCGCTGACTTGTGATAGTGTGGCACTGATTAGCATAACTAGAGAAGCTCGCTTAGAGGACGGCCACATCCGGAGCCCCTCGGGCCACGCGGGTTTCACCTATCATCAAGGTAGTCGCAGGTCTAGGATAGATTTTATTTGAAGGAGGAAGCCGTCTCTTCCGCAGTGTCCGTGGTTGAGGTGGAATTCTCCGATCACTGTATGATTTTGTTTTCCCTGAATGTTTCAGAGACTCCCCGGATGGGAAAAGGTTATTGGAAGCTGAATTCGTCCCTCCTGGAGGAAGTGGAGGTAAGACAGTCCTTTGAGGATTTTCTTCAGAGTCAGGTACCTTTACTGGACCTATGTAGTAGTAAGTCAGAGTGGTGGGAGATATTCAAAAAGAGGGTTGCGGGGTTCTTCCGCCAGCTCTCGAGCCTCAGGTCCCTGAACAGGTATCGCCTGTATCAGGGTCTGAGGAGGAAACTCGAGCTTCTTGTCTCGACTGGAGGTAGCCGAGAGGATATCTCCAGAGTGAAATCCTTGCTGATGAGGTGTCAGTACGATAGGCACGCATCTTTGGTTTTTGAGAGGGATTTCGGGAAGTACCGCTCGCCCGACCCTTACAGGAACTGCAAGATGTCAGTGAGTAGTAAAGTCATTTCAGGACTGATTGATAGTACAGGATCTCTGAATCGGTCCAGATCAGGGATCTTGGAGGTCGTCAGATCCTTCTACTCGCACCTCTTGGGGAGGAAGGATCTAGATCGAGACAGGATGTCGGTTTTCCTGACTGAAACCATTCCTGAGCCAGGGGTAGACCCCTCTCTTGATGTTTTGGCAGAAGAAATCAGGGAAGAGGAAGTGAGACTGGCGATCGAGGGGCTCGCCCCCAAGGCCCGGATGGCTTAACATCTGAGTGGTACAGGACCTTTAAGGAGTCTTTAGCTCCCCTCTTGACTGAGGTATTTAATGAGTGTCTCTCCTCGGGCACTCTGCCGAAGTCAATGAGGAGGTCAGCCCTGATTCTTCTGTCAAAGGGTAAAGATCCTAGCCGTGTTGAGAATTGGAGGCCCATAGCTCTTCTCAATACGGACAGGAAGCTTCTGGCCAAGATTTTGTTTAATCGGCTGGTGAAGTTTGCACCCCGACTCCTTTCGGGGGCTCAGCACTGCTCTGTTCCAGGCCGAAGCACCTTAAGTGCTGTCCTTAGTGTCAGGGAGGCAGTGGAGCGGAGTAGTGCAGGTCTCTGGAAGGGGTACTTGCTGTCCTTGGATCAGGCCAAAGCATTTGATCGGGTGAACCACGAGTACCTCTGGTCCGTCCTCCTGAGATATGGCTTACCGTGTACTTTTGTTAATTGGCTTAAGATCTTGTATGCAGGGGCAGAGAGTTTCGCGCTGGTGAACGGGTGGTCTGGCCGCTCTTTTGAGGTGGGATCCGGAGTCCGTCAGGGTTGTCCTTTGAGCCCGCTTTTATACGTGTTCGCAATCGATCCCTTCGTCCGGAGGGTAGATTGTGGGCCGTTGGCGGGGGTCGGGATGAGTCTGGCGGAGCCGGCTGTCACCCAGAGAGTGGTGGCGTACGCTGATGATGTCACTATTTTCGTCTCCTCGAGAGAGGAGGTCGATGTGGTGATGTCGGAGGTGGAACGCTACTCGGAGGCATCCGGGTCTAAGATCAACCGGGATAAGTGTGAGAGTCTCTGGCTGGGAGGGGGAGATCCCACGTTTGATCTCCCGGACACCCTTCCAGGGCCCCAAGAATCAGCAAAAGTCTTAGGCATCACATTCGGCCAAGATGATTATCCCACCAAAAACTGGGATGGTAAGCTCCAGGATGCCACTCAGAGGGTGAACCAGTGGAAGGGTTGGTCTATGACCCTCAGGGAAAGGGTACACCTGATCAAATCGTACCTGCTCCCCTTGTTTATCTATCTGGGCAGCGTATGTATCTTGCCAGAGGCTTACTATACTAGGATCTACAGCCTGTTTTTCCAACTGTTATGGGGGAACAGGATGAACCTAGTCAAGAGGGAGGTTACGTACCGCACGAGGAGACTAGGGGGTTTATCTATGGTAAACCCTGTGGTGTTCTTTACGAACACCTTCTTGAAAGCCAACATCGCAAACCTCTGGTCAGAGAGGGCTCCTCCGTGGGTACTCTCCTGCAGGGAATGGTTTCGGCCTTTCTTCCAGGAATGGGAGACAGGAGGGCAAGTGAAGGACCTCCGTACGCCCCATGGATATCTTCCGGCTTACGCTACCCCGACTCTGAAGGCGATACGTCGGTGGGGTCTGGGAGTGTGGGAGATCAGGACCCAGTCAAGGCAGTTCCTTGACAAACGGGTTCTGTTGACCCACTTTCAGAAGCCTCTGGCCCTCAGGGACTGCCCAGGTCGGGATCTGAGGGTGGGGTTGTATCTTTTGAACATGAAAAGGATCCCCCAGAAGTTTTGGGACTTGGCCTGGCGCTGCTTTCAGGGGAAGCTATATGTAAGGGACAACCTGAAGTGTAGGAACTCTGATGACCGGGGATGTCCCCGAGAAGAGTGCGTGGACACGCTGGAAAGCATGGACCACTTCCTGCTTCATTGTCCCTTTAATATAGGGGTTTACAACCGGGTGGGCGCTTCCATCGGCTGGAGTCAACTTGCCGGCCTTACCTATCCGGAGTGGGCTTATGGGGCATTCAGGTCCCTGGGTGGCCGAGACCGGGGCACTTTATTCTTAGTTAGCTTAGTGGTTAGGTACTACACGTGGAGTGCACGGTGTTTAGTGTCGACCCAACAGAAAATCCTCTCCGAGGTGGAGGTCTGTAGGAATATCACCGGTGACCTTGGGAAGATCAGGTCTTTGGAGTATGGCAGTCTTGGTACCAGTAGGGCTTCTCTCCTATGGAGAGGTTTTTCTTTTGATGTGCCCTAGGTACTAGGCCCTTAAGGTGAAGTACCTTATTTTGGCCAGGGATAGTGTATATATCTTAGGGTGAGTATAGGGTCAGTTTCATGAAGGGATAGTGATAGGGTTAGAGGTTGATAGGGAGAGGAATTTAAATTTAATTTTATCAGGATTGCCATCCTTCTTCCTGGTGGGGGGCTATGCATGTCACCTTAGCCTTTTGTTTTGTTTTCAATGGAAAAGATTGTAAAGGGCTTGCAGGCAACCAAACTTGAGCCTTGTGGTTTTGGTGTATTGTACTGTTAATATTGCTTGTTGTAGAGTATGTAAATATTGTTTTGTATATATATTGTTCTGTTTACATTAGGTGGGTAGGGGTGTATTTTAGGTTGGGTGGGGGGTTTTCGGGGGGTGGTGGTGGTGGTCTGTACCCAGGACTGGACTGTTGCAGTGGGTACTATTTTGGGGGTCTGGTATGGGTCAGTTGTGGACAAAAACTGTGACCTATGGACTCTGACCCATGTCCAGAGGGGGTGGTGGGTGATGGGATAGTTTAGTATAGGTTGTTTTTCTGTGTTATTGAGTTGTTTGTTATGTATATTCTGTATAGTTTTATGTATACACCTTATTTTTTTTTTATAATTTTTTCTTTTTTTATTTATTATTTTTTTTTTTATGTCATAATTATTTGGGAGAGAAAGGCAGTCGGACCAGTTTTCAGTTATTATAGTATAGTGTTAAGAGTACACTATATTTATGTTTGTGTTTATGTTTGTGTCCCAGTGTGGATTAGTTTTTGTTTGTGGGTATATGTATGTGTGTGTGTGGTGGGGGTAGGGGAGGGTAAAAAAAAAACATAAAAAAAATAAATAAATAAAATATATATATATATATATTTTGTTATCCAAGTTAAAAAAAAAAAAAAAAGATAAAAGGGATTATTTTTGTTACGGCAGCTAGCCATATTTTTGTTTTGTTATGGGGGGGGCAGTGTGGTTATGTTTCCTAGTTTGGATATTTTTAGTTTTTGATCCCAGCGTGGAAAGCTTTATTTATGTTCATTAGGTATGTGTGTGTGTGTTGGACTATAGTAGGTAATGATTTATTTATTCATTTATTTTTGGTTTATCTGGGCTGGCCGGTTAGGAAGTTTTAAGTTGTTATTTTGAGACGGATAGTTTGTTTTTATGTTCAGTTTTGTTAATTTTGCTACAGTGAAATGAACTTGTTTTATGTTTTGTAAAGTTTTGTACTTTTATAATAAAAAAGAGTGTCAGCAGAGCGCACTTCCTGTAGTCCAGAGAAGTTCAGTGTGTGCAGCGAGCGGGTGTGTCCCTTTCTGAGCTCCTCCAGACTTCCAGAGGCAAAGCAGCAGGTGTTACATCAGCCTTTCCCATGAGCGTGGTAGGCTCCTCAGGAGAGCCTCCCTGCATGGAGTCTCGGGCCTCCACTCCTCGTTCTTCCAGGCTGGCGGGGAGTGGAGAGATAACTGCAACAGCCAATGTTCTGGCCGGAGGAAGAAGATCTAGCAGAGTCTGCAGCAATGCAGGCTCTGCTCCTCCGGCAACGGTTGCCAGCCAGAGATCTGGTGGAAAGAAGGCGAGGAGGAAGACCATTGAGATGTGGGCAGAAAGAGGGCCCAAGGAATCCAGCGAGACCTTCTGTTCCCGCATGACAGCACGCTTTTCAGAGTTTGAGCGGTGTGGTAAGGAGCTAAGGTTTGCCAGAGAAGACCTGCGCGGGACTCAGAATCTGGCAAAATCTGGGTCCAGGAGGAACAAGCCAGAGCTGAGGGAAAAAATCACAGCCCTGAAGGCTGAGATAGAAAAGCTGGAGGAGAGGAGAGCCGAGATCCTGGATGGGAGCGGTCTTTTCCGGGAAAAGCTGGTGAATGGAGACCGGTTTACCGCCATGAAATCCCCAGGTAAGGTGGAGGTGGATGATGGGGAGAGTAGTGGCGGTGAAGAAAGTGAGGATGGTGGTGATGAGGAGGAGAGGGTGGAGGGACATGCTGTGCCTGTGGCTTCTCCCTGTGACACCCAGACCACCCAGGACAGCTACATTGAACCGGCCCAGGTGGCGCTTCCTTCCAGTGACAGCGAGGTGGATGATGTGGAGAGTGAGGCTGGGGGCTTATTGAGGGCTATAGTCATGCAGGAGTCCCCAGCCCACCTCCAGAATTTTACTTTTGGGAATGAATTATGTGATGATGTGGCAGTGAATAGGAAAGCTAAGAAGCAAAAAACCCAAGAATCTGTACAATATGTGTTTGTTCCTTTCCAGCAGTCTGGGCCAGCTGCAAAGCTGGTTCAGGCTGCTGGGCCCCACAGACTGCCAGACCCCGTTTCTGTGGTGGAATGGGGCCAGCATGGGGGGTACAGCATGGCGTCAGCAAAGGCAGAGGGCGCAATAGATGTGAAGCCCACCCATCTGGCCGGTAGGGAGGGGCAGGATGGGCTCATGGTGGGCAGTGGCGAGGCAAGCTATGTTGCCGTGTGCTCGGGGGGCGGTTCCCCGAGTGCTATGGGCATTACCGGTGCTGCGGGGCACTCCCCTGTGAGGGGGGGGAGTGTCCGGGTGCCGGTGGAGGAAAGTGGTAGGTCTGTGTGCTCGGGGGGCGGTCCTCCGAGTGCTGTGTATTCTGTGGGCGCTGCGGGGCACTCCTCTGTGAGGGGGGGGGGAGTGTCCGGGCGCCGGCATCGTCCACAGAACCCGTGCGGTCGGGAAAAGTAGGTGCTGGCACTGTGAGAGGAGCTGGGGTGCGCCCGGAGGGGCAGCCCCAGACTTCGGAAGTGACTTCAGCTATGAACAAAAAACTATCAGCATCGACCACGGCAGCTAAGCCAGAAAAAAAGAGTGTAATAAAACCTGCAACACTACAAGTCCCAGCCAGCCCAGAAACTGTTAGTCAGGATAAGAGTGCTGGATGGAAGAATGCTGAGTGTGGAAGTGTCGTGGATGAGAGGAGTGTATGTGGGAGAGTTAGTGGAGTGAATGATAGTGGGAGTAGTAGTGGTATGGATGGGAAGAAAGATGATGAGAGTAGTGGTGTGAATGGTGTTATTAGTGGTTCTTGGTCTTTTTCTGGGTCTGGTCCGGCTGCCCCCCCGGTAGTGACTGCTTCTAGGAGCTATGCCAATGTCGCTGCCGGGGGTTCAGGGGGGTCCCCGTCTCCATCCGGCTCTGGAGGCCTCTTGCAACAGCGCCTCCTGGAGGCTCTACGCAGGGGTGACAGGTCGATCCAGGTAGAGGGAAGGGGTGAGGTCGACCTGTCTTTCTGGATAGAGAGGCACGGTTTGGAGGCTTTCCGAGAGAGAAATGGGGAGGTGGTCTGGTCCCTCCCGACACCCGGGCAGGACAATAACCGTAGGAATGTGGTCCGTCTGATTTGGAGGGGCGAGGATGCGTGCCCACCTCGCGCAAAAGTGGTTGAGCTCCTCCTTCAGATGGAATTCAGGGCGAATGACATCTTTGCCCTGATTCACCCCTACGGTTCGTCTGAGTTTGACGGCAGTTTTGTTCGGCCAGAGGGTCTTGAACTCTTCTGGTCGAACTACGAAGTGGCGAAGAACGAGCCTGGCTGGCAGGATTTCGCCGTAAAGGCGATTTCCCATCAGAACTCTGTCAAGAAAGTGACCGTTTTGACCCGTAACGAGTTGCTTTCTTGTTATGACATCATGACCTGGCTTGGTCGGTATGGGGATGTGACGGACATGCCCAAGAAAAACTTAGATGAGCACGGGATCTGGTCCGGGGCCTGGACGTTTTCCGTCAAACTCAAGCGTTCAGTCAGCCGCCTTCCTTGGACGTGATAGGATCCAGGTCTTCTACCAGGGGCAGCCTAAGGTCTGTCACAGGTGTGGCAGCCCCACCCACTTTAGCGCAGCCTGTACTGTGCAGGTCTGCGCTTTGTGTGGTGGGGTGGGTCATCTGGCCGCATCCTGTAGGCAGATCCGGTGCCACCTGTGTGGTGTCCTCGGACACCCTTTCAGCCGTTGTCCTAGCGCCTTCGCCCGTGCAGCGGCCGCTCCGGCTGAGGAGAGCTGTGAAGTTGCCTCAGCTGGGGAGGGTATGAGCAGGGATGGGGGAGCAACAGGGCTAGTGAGGAGGAAAAAGGGCCCCGCCAAACTAAGGCGGGAGGAAAATCGGAGGAGGAGTAGGGAGCTGGAGAGTGCCCAGGTGGCAGGGGTAGCTCCGGCCCCTGCTCCTGAAGCTGGCCCTGTAACCACTGAAGCCCTGGAGGACGTGCTGGATGAGGAGGTCAGGAGGCTGCGCAAAGAGGAGGGCAATATGGCCGACACTTCCGATTCCTCCCACTATGAAAGTGTGGATGAGGAGAGTGGAGAGAGGCCTAAAAAGAAAGACAAGGGCAAAAGGAAAGGGAGAAAGAAGAGGTCAGAGCCCTCTGTTCCCTGTACTACGGGCCAGGTCCAAAACGGAAGCCTAATTGCCCCCCCTCTGATTGACCTGTCAAACCGGTACCTCGTCCTCGATACCATCTCCTTCCCCTCCTTGGAGGGGGAAGGTGAGGGCGGGGTGCCCAGGGAGAAGGAGCCTCTGGGGGAACTGGGCCCTGTCCTATTAAGGCTCCTTCCTTGGAGGGCAGGGCTAGACCAGGGCCAGACGTAGACGGGGATCAAATGGACCAAACTGAATAAAAAAAAGAACTAAGAGTGGTCCTGCCCTCTCATTTTCTTCGGGGGATGAGGGTCTAAAAAGAAGGGAAAGAAAAAGTAAAGGGTGTGGCCATCTAATTTAATCACCCTGTATGGCGGCACTCACCCCATTGACGCTGGCATCTATTAACTGTGCCAGCATAAAGTCAGATACGGCTAGATTCGCAGCCTTTGATTTTCTCGGCCGTGTTGAAGCCGACATTTTCTTTTTACAGGAGACCAGGTTGTCAGATCTAGCCTCCCTGGTAAAAGCCAGAAGAGAGTGGAGGCACGGTCCCTCCCACTGGTCTCTTGCGGCTGAGCCGTATAGTGGGGTGGCGGTCCTTATTACCGCTCCTGTTGAATGCCGACGGGTTATTGAATTAGAAATGGGGAGGTTCCTGATCTTAGATGTCTTCATGAAGGGACAAGAGCTCCGGCTCATTAACATCTACGCCCCGCAAACTAAGCGGGGCCGTAAAGATCTCTTTATGAGGATTAAGCCCTTTCTTTTTACAAGTCGGCAGGGGATCTTTGGAGGGGACTTCAATAAGGTCCCAAGATAGGAGAGGCTCCAATGGTCCGCTGACTTGCGATAGTGTGGCACTGATTAGCATAACTAGAGAAGCTCGCCTAGAGGACGCCCACATCCGGAGCCCCTCGGGCCATGCGGGTTTCACCTATCATCAAGGTAGTCGCAGGTCTAGGATAGATAGGTTTTATTTAAAGGAGGAAGCCGTCTCTTCCGCAGTGTCCGTGGTTGAGGTGGAGTTCTCCGATCACTGTATGATTTTGTTTTCCCTGAATGTTTCAGAGACCCCCCGGATGGGAAAAGGTTATTGGAAGCTGAATTAGTCCCTCCTGGAGGAAGCGGAGATAAGACAGTCCTTTGAGGATTTTCTTCAGAGTCAGGTACCTTTACGGGACCTATGTAGTAGTAAGTCAGAGTGGTGGGAGATATTCAAGAAGCGGGTTGCGGGGTTCTTCCGCCAGCTCTCGAGCCTCAGGTCCCTGAACAGGTACCGCCTGTATCAGGGTCTGAGGAGGAAACTCGAGCTTCTTGTCTCGACTGGAGGTAGCCGAGAGGATATCTCCAGAGTGAAATCCTTGCTGATGGGGTGTCAGTACGATAGGCACACATCTTTGGTTTTTGAGAGGGATTTCGGGAAGTACCGCTCGCCCGACCCTTACAGAAACTGTAAGATGTCAGTGAGTAGTAAAGTCATTTCAGGACTGATTGATAGTACAGGATCTCTGAATCGGTCCAGATCAGGGATCTTGGAGGTCGTCAGATCCTTCTACTGGCACCTCTTGGGGAGGAAGGATCTAGATCGAGACAGGATGTCGGCTTTCCTGGCTGAAACCATTCCTGAGCCAGGTGTAGATCCCTCTCGTAATGTTTTGGCAGAAGAAATCAGGGAAGAGGAAGTGAGACTGGCGATCGAGGGGCTCGCCCCTAAGAAGTCACCAGGTCCGGATGGCTTAACATCGGAGTGGTACAGGACCTTTAAGGAGTCTTTAGCTCCCCTCTTGACTGAGGTATTCAATGAGTGTTTCTCCTCGGGCACTCTGCCGAAGTCAATGAGGAGGTCAGCCCTGATTTTTCTGTCAAAGGGTAAAGATCCTAGCCGTGTTGAGAATTGGAGGCCCATAGCTCTTCTCAATACAGACAGGAAGCTTTTGGCTAAGATACTGTTTAATTGGCTGGTGAAGTTTGCACCCCGGCTCCTTTCGGGGGCTCAGCACTGCTCTGTTCCAGGCCGAAGCACCTTAAGTGCTGTCCTTAGTGTCAGGGAGGCAGTGGAGCGGAGTAGTGCAGGTCTTTGGAAGGGGTACTTGCTGTCCTTGGATCAGGCCAAAGCATTTGATCGGGTGAACCACGAGTACCTATGGTCCGTCCTCCTGAGATATGGCTTACCGTGTACTTTTGTTAATTGGCTTAAGATCTTGTATGCAGGGGCAGAGAGTTTCGCGCTGGTGAACGGGTGGTCTGGCCGCTCTTTTGAGGTGGGATCCGGAGTCCGTCAGGGTTGTCCTTTGAGCCCGCTTTTATACGTGTTCGCAATTGATTCCTTCGTCCGGAGGGTAGATTGTGGGCCGTTGGCGGGAGTCGGAATGAGTCTGGCGGAGCCGGCTGTCACCCAGAGAGTGGTGGCGTACGCTGACGATGTCACTATTTTCGTCTCCTCGAGAGAGGAGGTCGATGTGGTGATGTCGGAGGTGGACCGCTACTCGGAGGCATCCGGGTCTAAGATCAACCGGGATAAGTGTGAGAGTCTCTGGCTGGGAGGGGGGGATCCCACGTTTGATCTCCCGGACACCCTCTCAGGGCCCCAAGAATCAGCAAAAGTCTTAGGCATCACATTCGGCCAGGATGATTATCCCACCAAAAACTGGGATGGTAAGCTCCAGGATGCCGCTCAGAAGGTGGACCAGTGGAAGGGTTGGTCTATGACCCTCAGGGAAAGGGTACACCTGATCAAATCGTACCTGCTCCCCTTGTTTATCTGTCTGGGCAGTGTATGTATCTTGCCAGATGCTTACTACACTAGGATTTACAGCCTGTTTTTCCAACTGTTATGGGGGAACAGGATGAACCTAGTCAAGAGGGAGGTTACGTACCGCACGAGGAGACTAGGGGGTTTATCTATGGTAAACCCTGTGGTGTTCTTAACCAACACCTTCTTGAAAGCTAACATCTCAAACCTCTGGTCAGAGAGGGCTTCTCCGTGGGTACTCTCCTGCAGGGAATGGTTTCGGCCTTTCTTCCAGGAATGGGAGACAGGAGGACGAGTGAAGGACCTCCGTACGCCCCATGAATATCTTCTGGCTTACGCTACCCCGACTCTGAAGGCGATACGTCGGTGGGGTCTGGGAGTGTGGGAGATCAGGACCCAGTCAAGGCAGTTCCTTGACAAACGGGTTCTGTTGACCCACTTCCAGAAGCCTCTGGCGCTCAGGGACTGCCCAGGTCGGGATCTGAGGGTGGGGTTGTACGTTTTAAACATGAAAAGGATCCCCCAGAAGTTTTGGGACTTGGCCTGGCGCTGCTTTCAGGGGAAGCTATATGTGAGGGACAATTTGAAGTGTAGGAACTCTGATGACAGGGAATGTCCAGTGCGGGGACACGCTGGAAAGCATGGACCATTTCCTGCTTGATTGTCCCTTTAATATAGGGGTTTACAACAGGGTGGGTGCTTCCATCGGCTGGAGTCAACTTGCCGGCCTTACCTATCCGGAGTGGGCTTATGGGGCATTCAGGAACCTGGGTGGCCGAGATCGGGGCACTTTATTCTTAGTTAGTTTAGTAATTAGGTACTACACGTGGAATGCACGGTGTTTAGTGTCGACCCAACAGAAAATCCTCTCCGAGGTGGAGGTCTGTAGGAACATCACCGGTGACCTCGGGAAGATCAGGTCTTTGGAGTATGGCAATCTTGGTAACAGTAGGGCTTCTCTCCTATGGAGAGGGTTTTCTTTTGATGTGCCCTAGGTACTAGACCTTTTAGGTAGAGTACCTTTATTTTGGTTAGGGACAGTGTTATAGGGATAGAGATAGGATGAGAATGGAGGGATAGGATTAGGGAGAATTGTAGGGGGAGTTAGGGAAAGAGTGTAAAATTATTTTGAATGTATCAAGTCTGCCATCCTTCTTCCTGGTGGAGGGCTAATGCATGTGCACGCTAGCTTTTTGTTTTGTTTTTAAGCTGATATGGTATGAAGGGCTTACAGGCGACCAAACTTGGGCCTAAAGTGGGTTGTGGTTCAGTGTGTATAAGTTTGTGTATAAGTTGGTTGGGAGGAGTGCTAGGTGGGGAGGGTGTGCTTGTGGGTGGTGGTGTTCATCTTTGGGGGACCTGACATGGGTCAGTTAAGGACTGGACTTTGTGAACTGTAAGAACGGTATGGACTCTGACCAATGTACAGGAGGGGTGGTGTGGGTGAGGGTACAGTTTTAGTGTAGGGTTTTTCCTAGGGTTTTCTATTGATTTTGAAGGTGTTTTCTGTATTGCATATATTTTGTTTATATTATATTTTATTTATATAGTAAATTTAGTAATTTTGTACCTATATTGTGTTATATCTATATTGTTTCATGTTATAGCGTTATGGTAGCCGGATCAGTTGTTGTGTTGATATGTGGTTTATTTTGTTTATTTCAGTTATTTGGTCTGTTTTATGTTTTCTTTGGTATTTTCATTAGTCCCGGATAGAGGATACAGTTAATTTGGACGTTTTGTAAGTGAATGTATGTGTGATATGATTATTTTTATTATTTTTATTATTATTATTATTATTACGATATAAAAAAAAAATGTTTGTAATTTTTTTAATTAATTTATTTATTTTTTATTTTAATATATGAGAAGATAAAAAAAAAATATATATATATATATATATATATATATAGATTAAAAAAATATAAAAAATGTAAAAAATAAATTAAAAATATATAAAAAAATAAAATGTAAAAAAACATATAATAATTCTTTTTTATTTTATTTATTTATTTATTTATTTTTTAGGTGTGCTTGCTACTTTTCTGTTTAGTTTTCTTGTTGCGTGTTCCCAAGTATGGATGGTTTTGAGTTATAGTCGGGTAATGATAACTTGTATGTTTATATTTTGACAAGCCAAGTTGTGCTATTTTATTTATTTATTTATTTTTCTTATGTTCATTTTCGGTAAGCGTGTGAGTGTTTGATTAGATATTTTGGGCATATTTTAACCCCTTCAGGACCAAGCCCATTTTGGCCTTAAGGACCAGAGCGTTTTTTGCACATCTGACCACTGTCACTTTAAACATTAATAACTCTGGAATGCTTTTAGTTATCATTCTGATTCCGAGATTGTGTTTTCGTGACATATTCTACTTTAACATGGTGGTAAATTTTTGTGGTAACTTGCATCCTTTCCTTGTGAAAAAATCCTAAAATTTGATGAAAAATTAGAAAATTTAGCATTTTTCTAACTTTGAAGCTCTCTGCTTGTAAGGAAAATGTATATTACAAATAAAAAAATTTTTTATTCACATATACAATATCTCTACTTTATGTTTGCATCATAAAAGTGACGAGTTTTTACTTTTGGAAGACACCAGAGGGCTTCAAAGTTCAGCAGCAATTTTCCAATTTTTCCCAAAATTTTCAAACTCACTATTTTTCAGGGACCAGTTCAGGTTTTAAGTGGATTTGAAGGGTCTTCATATTAGAAATACCCCACAAAAGACCCCATTATAAAAACTGCATCCCCCAAAGTATTCAAAATGACATTCAGTCATCATTTTAACCCTTTAGGTGTTTCACAGGAATAGAAGCAAAGTGAAGGAGAAAATTCACAATCTTCATTTTTTACACTCGCATGTTCTTGTAGACCCAATTTTTGAATTTTTACAAGGGGTAAAAGGAAAAAATGTATACTTATATTTGTAGCCCAATTTCTCTTGAGTAAGCACATACCTCATATGTCTATGTAAAGTGTTCGGCGGGCACAGTAGAGGGCTCAGAAGGGAAAGAGCGACAAGGGGATTTTGGAGAGTATGTTTTTCTAAAATGGTTTTTGGGGGGCATGTTGCATTTAGGAAGCCCCTATGGTGCCAGAAGAGCAAAAAACCCTCACATGGCATACCATTTTGGAAACTAGACCCCTTGAGGAACATAACAAGGAATAAAGTGAGCCTTAATACCCCACAGGTGTTTCACGACTTTTGCATATGTAAAAAAATTATAATTTTTTTTCACTAAAATGTGTATTTCCCCCAAAATTTCTAATTTTTCCAAGGGTTAATAGCAGGAAATACCCCCCAATATTTGTAACCCCTTCTCTTCTGAGTATGGAGGTCCCCCATAAGTTGACCTGGAGTACACTACGGGCGAACTACAATGCTCAGAAGAGAAGGAGTCATATTTGGCTTTTTGAGAGCAAATTTTGCTCGGGGGGCATGTCGCATTTAGGAAGCCCCTATGGTGCCAGAACAGGAAAAAAAAACACATGGCATACCATTTTGGAAACTAGACCCCTTGAGGAACGTAATAAGGAATAAAGTGAGCCTTAATACCCCACAGGTGTTTCACGACTTTTGCATATGTAAAAAAAAAAAATTTGACACTAAAATATGTGTTTCCCCCCAAATTTCACATTTTTGCAAGGGTTAATATGTGAAAATACCCCCCAAAATTTGTAACCCCATCTCTTCTGAGTATGGAGGTACCCCATAAGTTGACCTGAAGTGCACTATGGGCGAACTACAATGCTCAGAAGAGAAGGAGTCATATTTGGCTTTTTGAGAGCAAATTTTGCTCGGGGAGCATGTCGCATTTAGGAAGCCCCTATGGTGCCAGGACAGCAAAAAAAAAACACATGGCATACCATTTTGGAAACTAGACCCCTTGAGGAACGTAACAAGGGGTACAGTGAGCATTTGCCCCCCACTGGTGTCTGACAGATCTTTGGAACAGTGGGCTGTACAAGTTTTCATTTTCACGGACCACTGTTCCAAAGATCCGTTAGACACCTGTGGGGGGTAAATTCTCACTGCACCCCTCATTACATTCCCTGAGGGGTGTCGTTTCCGAAGTGGGGTCACATGTGGGGTTTTGTTTTTTTTGCCTTTGTCAAAACCGCTGTAACAATCAGCCACCCCTGTGCAAATCACCTCAAATGTACATGGTGCGCTCTCCCTTCTGGGCCTTGTTGTGCGCCCCCAGAGCACTTTGCGCCCACATATGGAGTATCTCCGTAGTCAGGAGAAATTGAGTTACAAATTTTGGGGGGCTTTTTTCCCTTTTACCTCTAAAATGTAAAGTATAGGGCAACATCAGCATGTTAGTGTAAAAAATTAAAATTTTTTACACTAACATTCTGGTGTAGACCCCAACATTTCCTTTTCATGAAGGGTTAAAGAAGAAAATACCCCCCAAACCTTGTAACGCAATTTCTCCCGAGTACGGCGATACCCCATATGTGACCCTAAACTGTTGCCTTGAAATACGACAGGGCTCCAAAGTGAGAGTGCCATGTGCATTTGAGGCCTAAATTAGGGATTTGCATAGGGGTGGACATAGGGTATTCTACGCCAGTGATTCCCAAACAGGGTGCCTCCAGCTGTTGCAAAACTCCCAGCATGCGTGGACAGTCAACGGCTGTCCGGCAATACTGAGAGTTGTTGTTTTTCAACAGCTGGAGGCTCTGCTTTGGAAACAGTGGTGTACCGGACGTTCTTATCGGGGGAGGGGGGCTGTGTAGGGGTATGTGTATATGTAGTGTTTTATTTTAGTGTAGTGTTTTTAGGGTACAGTCACATGGGTGGGGGATTACAGCGAGTTTCCCAGCACAAAATTTGCTGCATCTCAAACTTGCAGCGAGAAACCCACTGTAAAAGCCTCGTCCATGTGAATGTACCCTGTACATTCACAGGGGGGGGGGGGGGGGGGGGGGCACCAGCTGTTGCAAAACCACAACTCCCAGCATGCATGGTCTGTTGCATACTGCATGCTGGGAGTTATAGTTTTGCAACAGCTGGAGGCACACAGGTTAGGAAACACTGAGTTAGAAACAGACAATGTTTCCCAACCAGTGTGTCTCCAGTTGTTGCAAAACTACAACTCCCAGCATGCCCAGACAGCTGAAGGGCATGCTGGGAGTTGTAGTTCGGCAACATCTGAAGGGCCAGATGTTGCTGAACTAAAACTCCCAGCATTCATGGACAGTCAGTGCATACTGGGAGTTGTAGTTTTGCAACAGCTGGAAGAGCACAGATTGGAGACCATTATACAATGGTCTCCAAACTGGGGCCCTCCAGATGTTGCAAAACTACAACTCCCAGCATGCCCAGACAGCCAAAGGCTGTCTAGGCATGCTGGGAGTTGTAGTTTTCAGACTCCTAGAAGCAGCAGTGAAGATCTTCACTGCTGCTTCTGAGGACCATGTACTTACCTGCCGGTCCTGTCGCTGCTCGTCCACGTGGCCGGTCCCGCGCTGCTCCTCGGTCCCGCTGCTGGTTCGGGTAAGGCCGCCGGTCCCCGCGTGTACCCCCACCAATGCCGCGGGGGATCTGAACTTTCACCCTAGATCACTGTGATTGGTCCACATTGGACCAATCACAGTGATCGCTGACCAGGACCATCAATGGATGGTCCTGGGGGTGAAGCAGAAGTTGTCCCCTGCTGGAAACAGCGGGACTTCTGCCAGTTAACCCGTGCAATGCTGCGCATCGCCGGGTTAACTGAATGTCATTTATAAACGTCGGGATGCGCGAACGCACTGCACAACCCGACGTTTATATATGACATTCTGCGGGAAGGGGTTAATATCTTAGTATTTTAGTATCTTAGTAAAGCTGGGCTGGCCGGTTAGGCAGGGTTTTGTTTATGAGGTTTTGTTTTTGGTTCTAGAGTATTTCTTATTTATGTTATAGCTGGTTAAGCTTGCTTTGTGTTTTGTATTTAATAAGTTTTGTATTTTCCTAATAAAAAGAGTGTCAGCAGAGAGCACTGTGGTCAGACTGGAAAGAAATCCAAAAAGAAAATAACTTCCTCTGTAGAATACAGCAGCTGATAAGTATTGGAAGGATTAAGATTTTTAAATAGAAATAATTTACAAATCTGGCAAATTTCCCCAACCTCAAGGTTAGTGTTTAACCACTTAAGGACCTAGGGCTTATGGATAAGCTTTGACGTCCTGGTACTTAAGGACCCAGGGCGTATCCATACGCCCGTGGGAATTTCAGTCCCCGCCGCGCGCCGGGCGGGGACCGGGCCGGGTTGACTGCTGATATGAATCAGCAGGCACCCCGCGCAAATGCCCAGGGGGGTCATCAGACCCCCCCTCCATCGGTGATAGGCGCAAATCGCAAGTGAATTCACACTTGCGATTTGCGCCGATTCCGGGTCATACGGGTCTATTGTGACCCGGTGACCCGGAATAGAAGGGGGATTGCGGTTGTCTAAGACACCCACGATCCCCCTGTAGGCATAGGAGTGAGGTGGCAGGGTTGCCATCCCTCCTATCCCTGCTATTGGTCTGCTATTGATCGTCAGAGGCGACGACCAATAGCAGACCGGGGGCAGGGGGGTTAACTTTCGTTTTCCCCGTCCTGCCCACCCAGAACGGGGAACCGAAGGGGACCGGGCGCCGACGTCCACCTACCCGTCCGGAGGCTGCGGCGACGTTGATCGGCGGGCGGCGTAACGTGCTTCTGAAGAGGACGGCTCCCGGGATCCTACAGAAGCCAGTAAGTTGATCTGGAGGGCTACAGTCTGAGACTGTGGTCTCTAACTGTAGCCCTCCAGATGTTGCAAAACTGCAACTCCCAGCATGCCCAGACAGCTGTTTGAGCATGCTGGAATATGTAGTTTTGCAACAGCTGGAGGGCTGCAGTTTGAGACCACTATACAGTGGTCTCTAAACTATATCCCTCCAGATCTTGCAAAGCTACAACTCCCAGCATGCCCACATAGCTGTTTGTTGTCTGGGCATGCTGGGAGTTGTAGTTTTGCAACATCTGGAGGTCCACAGTTTGGAGATCACTGTGCAGTGGTTTAAAAACTGTAGCTCTCCAGATGTTGCAAAACTGCAATCCCCAGCATGCCCAGAAAGCAAACAGCTGTCTCGGCATGCTGGGAATTGTAGTTGGGTACCTCCAGCTGTTGCATAACTACATCTCCCAGCATGCCCTTCGGTGATTAGTACATGCTGGGAGTTGTAGTTTTGCAACAGCTTGAGGCACACTGATTGGAAAATACTGAGTTAGGTAACAGAACCTAACTGAAGGTTTTCCAACCAGTGTGCCTCCAGCTGTTGCAAAAGTACAACTACCAGCATGCACGGTCTGTCAGTACATGCTGGGAGTTGTAGTTTTGAAACAGCTGGAGGTTTGCCCCCCCCCATGTGAATGTACAGGGTACATTCACACAAACAGGTTTACAGTAAATTTCCTGCTTCAAGTTTGGGCTGCGGCAAATTTTTCGCTGCAGCGCAAACTCCTAGCGGGAAATTCACCGTAGCACGCCAGTGTGAATGTACCCTAAAAACACTACACTACACTAACACATAATAAAGGGTAAAACACTACATGTACACCCCCTTACACTGTCCCCCCCCAATGAAAAATTAAAAACGTCTTGTACGGCAGGGTTTCCAAAACGGAGCCTCCAGCTGTTGCAAAACAACAACTCCCAGCATTTCTGGACAGCCACTAACTGTCCAGGCATGCTGAGAGTTTAGCAACAGCTGGAGGCTCCCTGTTTGGGAATCACTGGCGTAGAATACCCCTATGTCCACCCCTGTGCAATCCCTAATTTAGTCCTCAAATGCGCATGGCGCTCTCTCACTTCGGAGCCCTGTCGTATTTCAAGGAAACAGTTTAGGGCCACATATGGGGTATCTCCGTACTCGGGAGAAATTGCACTACAAATTTTGCGGGTCTTTCTTTCCTTTTACCGCTTGTGAAAAGGAAAAGTTGGGGGCTACACCAGCCTGTTAGTGTAAAAAAAAAAAAAAAAATTACACTAACATGCTGGTGTTGCCCCATACTTTTTATTTCCACAAGCGGTAAAAGGAAAAAAAGACCCCCAAAATTTGTAACGCAATTTCTCCTAAGTACGGAAATACCCCAGATGTGAGCGTAAAATGCTCTGCGGGCTCACAACAAGGCTCAGGAATGAGAGCGCACCATGTACATTTGAGGCCTAAATTGGTGATTTGCACAGGGGTGGCTGATTGTACAGCGGTTCTGATAAACGCAAAAAAATAAATATCCACATGTGACCCTATTTTGGAAACTACACCCCTCACCGAACGTGACAAGGGGTATAATGAGCATGAACACCCCACAGGTGTTTGACGAATTTTCATTAAAGTTGGATGGGAAAATGAAAAAATATTTTTTTTTTCACTAAAATGCTGGTGTTACCCTAAAATTTTCATTTTCACAAGGGAAAATAGGAAAAAAGCCCCCCAAATTTGTAACCCCATCTCTTCTGAGTAAGAACACACCCCATATTTGAATTTAAAGTGCTCTGCGGGTGAACTATAATGCTCAGAAGAGAAGGAGCGCCATTGGTATTTTGTAGAGAAAATTTGTCCGGAATTGAAGGCCACATGTGTTTACAAAGCCCCCATAGTGCCAGAACAATGGACCCCGGACACATGTGATTTCCATTTTGGAAACTACACCCCTCACGTAATGTAATAAGGGGTACATTGAGAATTTACGCCCCACAGGTGTCTGACAGATTTTTGGAACAGTGGTCCGTAAAAATGAAAAATTAAATTTTTCATTTGCACAGCCCACTGTTCCAAAGATCTGTGGGGTGTAAATACTCACTGCACCCCTTATTAAATTCTGTGAGGGGTGTAGTTTCCAAAATGGGGTCGCATGTGGGGGGGTCCACTGTTCTGGCACCACGGGGGGCTTTGTAAACGCACATAGCCCTGACCATTCCAAACTAATTCTCTTTCCAAAAGCTCAATGGCGCTCCTCCTCTTCTGAGCATTGTAGTTCGCCAGAACTTTCACAGAAATAAAGCCGTTCACTGCGGCATCTTGGTCATTAGATCGGTCAGCCTGGTCCCAACCGGAGTGGTTGTGGTGCAAAACTGTGCAGCTAGGAAAAAACCGCCAGTAAGTGCCGGCTGCATTCACCAGCACAGAAAGCCATATATGCCAGCGGAAAGCCGCCACATAAATGCTGCACGTGCTGTATGCCGCAACTATGCAAATATATCTAGCACAGCCTGCAGCCTGTTCACACCTATTGTGAAAACATTCATTTCAGCTGGGATTACACTTGGCGTGTTTGTCATAAAAAACACCATGCTCGCTGCGGGCACATGTTAGGTTGGAATCAATAGGGTAATATGAAACACCAGACACTAATGGGGGTTTCTTCATCCTTTTATGGTGTTTTTAGGCTATCAAATCTGTGGGATGCCGAGAGCATGTTTTTTTTTTATTTTTGGGGGGGTATTTTCTCACTATTTTTTTTCTATAGAAATCCTTCAGTCAAATGATGAAAGAATCACATGACTTGTAATTAGAAAAGCCAGAGGGAAAAAAACACCAAAGAAAAAACACTTCCTATAATAATAATAATAATAATATAATGATGATGATGATGATGATAATAATAATACACATTGGGACAGATGTATGAAAACCTGTGCAAGGGTCAAGTGGACCAGTTGCCCATAGCAACCAATCAGATTGCTTCTTTCACTTTTCAGAGGCCTTTTTAAAAATGAAAGAAACTACCTGATTGGTTGCTATGGGCAACTGGTCCACTTTCCCTCTTCCCTGGTTTTGATAAATCTCTACGACCACGACCACTTTAAATCAATGGCTGCTGGGACGTCTGGCTAGTGACATCCTTCGCTCCAGACCGCAACGTCAGGGACGTCACTCGTCAGACGTCCCGGCGGCCAGCGCTGCTCATTGAGCCTACCGGAGTAGCATTGATCTATGTAAGAAACCTATGGGCCCAGGCTGTTGGGGCCACCAAATGATATTACATATACAGAATGTCTGGTTAGGAGAAACAAATATAACGCACCCACAGGGAGTGGCGCCATTTTAATAAAATTTGTCAAAAACCTTAGATAACAGTCATACAGAATATATTAGAAAGCTTTTTTGATTTTCAGCCAATCAGAGAGCAGCACTACTGAAATAGAACTCCCAGGAGGTAACAGCGTGTCACACATGTGATGTCATAACCATTGTCCACCAAAGAGAAGCACTGAGCAGAAATAACACGGCTCCTGTTCATTCTCCATCAGTGAGGGGCCGGTGCTGGACACTGTGTAGGGACGCGGGAATGCAAAGTCATACACATGACTGTGACTGGTAAGTGTTACATTGTTTTGTCCAAAAGGTCTTTATTGCAGTTCCATGTGTATTTCTATGATAAACATGTAAATAATCTATCTTTTTTTGTCCCCTATCTTAGATGCACTATTTCCAGGACATGGAGTAGCATTTCGGGACCTACAGCAAGACGTTGGATGAAGGCACAGGCCTAGGAATCATGCACATACACAGAAACATTTGCCCAAATTCTAGAGGTAACCTCCTTTAGTATGCCCAGAGGAAGGGCCATACAGTAGCCATGGATTCCCTACAGGTTTCCTCCCCTCTGGAGGTTTTTCCTGTCCTGAGTATTAGTTACTGTACGCTCTTTGTGAGTGATGGGAGGTTACAAAAAATCCCCTACACAAACATTTTAATAAATTATAAATAAAGTTCCCCTTTTTTTTAAACTGTTCTTTGACTTGCTCGACTCATTTATTTATATCTGTGTGTGAAAATAGAGTTAGCAAAACATGGATGACCAAAGCTGCTCTCCTGCACGATCTGCATAATGTGGTGCAGAGAGAGGCAACTGGTGCTGGGTGGTGCAGTTTATGAGGCAAACGTAGAACACCCAGCAAGTTCCATGCACAAGCCTTTTTCTGATGAATGGGACTCATGCAGGGAACTTGCTAGGGGTCATACGGTTGCAAAGGATCAACTTTTGGTACATGAACTGTCCCTTAAAGGGGTACTCCGCCTCTAGATATCTTATCCCCTATGTAAAGGATAGGGGATAAGATGTCTGATCAAGGGGATCCTGCTGCTGGGACCCCAGCAATCTCTATGCAGCAACCAAAATTCTAAATAGTATGTTTAGATCACTGGTTCCTGTGGCAGAATTCGTGACATCATGCCACACCTTCTTGTGACATCACACCACCTCCCATAGACATAAATGGAAAGGGCGTGGTGTGAGGTCACGACCCGCACCACGAGAACCCAGAGTTCTAAATATATTATTTGGAATGCCGGGTGCTGCATGAAGATCGCGGGGGTCCCAGTGATCAGTCATCTTTTGTCCTATCCTTAAGATAGGGGATAAGATATCTAGGGGCGGAGTACCACTTTAAGGAATTAGAGAGTGTAGGCATGCCTTACTTTTTTTTTTTTTAAAGCCGAGGAACGTGCTCTCGATTCACCCAAAGTGCAAGAAAAAGTGCAAACGTGTTACACTAAAAAAACGTGCACAAAGGATGCGGTCTATCGCAAGCCCTTCTCCGATAGGAGAGAGGCCCCCCAACAAACCTTACCCTTCGCCTCCGGACCAAAAGGTACCTGCGACGTTCCAGGTTCGATGTCCCTTTTTGCCGAAGCTACTAGGGGACCACAAATGCTCCCGGCATCCCCCTTGGCGTTAGCCAAGGTATTTGCCCGCAGAGCCGATAACGGTAGGTACCCTGCCAAAGCAGGAGTACCCGGGGTGTTTGCAGGGAGGTGTGGAACCTAATGGCCACACACCTCCCCTAGACCGCCAGGAGGGACACCCAGAAGGGCTACCGCATCCTGACAAATCCTGTGAACACACAACACGCAAAAAGTGACACAGTGAGACAAAAAGAAATAAATAAGTGAATGTGTGCAGATATACTGCCCGGACATCCGGCCGGATCTATAAAAATTTCTCTGATCCTAGCCAGAAGGCCGGGAATCAAGAGGTGAGTGCCACAAGGTAGACTTGTGCACTAGAAAAAGTTTTGTTTCATTTCGTTTCGTTTTTTCGTTTTGGAAAAAAATTTTGGTTCGGCAATATTTTCGGTTTAGATTTTTCGGATACATTCGGTATTCGGGTATTCGGGTTGATTTTTTTCGGATACATTCGGTATTCGGGTACATTCGGTAAATTTTTTATTTTTTTTTTGGACTTTAGCGATCCTAAAAAAATATGGCCATACCTTTTTTATTAAAATTTTGTAGGGTACCATAAAAAAATCATAATAAAAAAGATACAGTAGTGAAGGAAAAAATTGTATCTAACGAAATGTATCTTTTTTATTATGAAATGTTTATTCATTTTTAAACAGGGATCAATTTATGTGAGCGGGTAAAGCACTAAAAATGCAGCCGACAATAGTAAAAATGTAGTGTGTGCGTGTTTTTCACTTTTTTATAAAACATTTTTTAGGTAGTACTACTACTCTCAGCATGGAACACACTCTTCCATGATGGGAGTAGTAGTTACCTGTACTAATTGACAGATCGCAGGGGTCCCTTGCGATCCTCTTGTATAATGTATAGATGCGGCGGCTGCTCTTCTATGGTCCCCTGCACTCACGTATATATACACATATTCATATTTCCCGCAGAGCTGTGATTGGCCAGATGGTTCCAGCCAATCACAGCTCTCTGTGAGAAATAGGAATATGTGTATATATACGGCCGTGCAGGGGACCATAGGAGAACGGCCGCCGCATTCATACATTATACTGGAGGATCGCAGCGGCTGTCAGGATTGATACCCGCAGTGATCTTTCCTTTACTACAAGTACTACCACTCCCAACATGGAGTACACTCTGCTCCATGCTGGGAGCTGTAGTACCTGCATTAATAGACAGATCGCAGCGTGTGTCAGAAGTTACACTTGCTGCGATATGTCTATTAATGCAGATACTACAGCTCCCAGCATGGAGCAGAGTGTACTCCATGTTGGGAGTGGTAGTACTTGTAATAAGGAACAGATCCCAGGGATGTCACTTCTCCTGACACCCGCTGCGATCCTCCTGATGTGAATGTCGGGATCAGCTGTTCTCAGGGCTACAGAGCCGGGAGAACAGCTGACGCTGAGCTGTAGGTATACATCGTATATCTACTGCCCAGCAAGAACTTACAGTGAGCCTGCAATGTGTATACAGTATACACATTGCTGGCTCACTTAACCCCTTGCTGAGCTGTGCGCTATGCGCAAGCCCAGCAAGGGAAGAGTTAACTTACACTGCTGGACAGTGTAGGTTAACCCTTTGGGCGGTATACACTATATACAGCTATCTATAGATAGCTGTATACAGTGTATACAGAAGACGAAGTCCAGCTTACTTCCCTCGAGTCCCGGGCAGGTCCGTGTAGCTCCGCCCCCTAGTGATGACGTCATTAGGGGGCGGAGCTACAGAAGGGAACAAGGCTAGTTTATCTGAAGCTCTGTTCACATTGTACGTTTTGTATAATGTGAACAGACCCTTCTGGCAGTGTCTACCCAGACAGGGAGACTCCAGCTGTTGCTAAACTACAACTACCAGCATGCCCAGACAGCCAGAGGCTGTCTGGGCATGCTGGGAGTTGTAGTTGTGCACCAATTGGTGGCTCCCTGTTTGGGTAGACATTGCATCATGGGTGCTCTCCCCAGCGGACAGCGCCAAAAATGTCATAACCAATTTTTTGTGTTTTTTTTCTTCTCGTTTCAGATCTGTGTATGCAGAGGATTACTGCGGATGCGATGGATTACGGTGGATTATTTTTTTTTTCCTTTAATAAAATGGTTAACGAGGGTTGTGGGGGAGTGTTTTTTTTAAATAAAATAATTTTTCCAATGTGTTGTGTTTTTTTTTATTTTTATTGAATTTTCAGGGTTAGTAGAGGAAGCTGTCTTATTGACGGAATCCATTACTAGGCCAGGGCTTAGTGCTAACCCCCAATTATTACCCCGGTACCCACCGCCACAGGGGTGCCGGGAAGAGCCGGTACCAACAGGCCCGGAGCATCAAAAATGGTGCTCCTGGACCTAGGCGGTAACAGGCTGGCGTTATTTAGGCTGGAGAGGGCCAGTAACAATGGTCCTCGCCCACCCTGGTAACGTCAGGCTGTTGCTGTTTGGTTGGTATTGTGCTGAGAATGAAAATACGGGGAACCCTATGCGTTTTTTTTTTTTATTTAAATTAAAAAAAATAAAAAATAAAAACGCATAGGGTTCCCCGTATTTTCATTCTCAGCACAATACCAACCAAACAGCAACAGCCTGACGTTACCAGTGTGGGCAAGGACCATTGTTACTGGCCCTCCCCAGCCTAAATAACGCCAGCCTGTTACCGCCTAGGCCCAGGAGCGCCATTTTTGACGCTCCGGGCCTGTTGGTACCGGCTCTTCCCGGCACCCCTGTGGCTGTGTGTATCGGGGTAATAATTGGGGGTTAGCGCTAGCTGTTTTTGTGGCGAGCACTAAGCCCTGGCCTAGTAATGGATTCCGTCAATAAGACAGCTTCCACTACTAACCCTGAAAATTCAATAAAAAAAAAAAACACAACACATTGGAAAAATTATTTTATTTAAAAAAGCACTCCCCCACAGCCCTCGTTAACCATTTTATTAAAGGAAAAAAAAATAATCCGCCGTAATCCATCGAATCCGCAGTAATCCTCTGCATACACGGATCTGAAACGAAAAAAAACACAAAAAAAATGGTTATGACATTTCTGGCGCTGTCTGCTGGGGAGAGCACCCATGATGCAATGTCTACCCAAACAGGGAGCCACCAATTGGTGCAAAACTACAACTCCCAGTATGCCCGGGACTCGAGGGAAGTAAGCTGGACTTCGTCTTCTGTATACACTGTATACAGCTATCTATAGATAGCTGTATATAGTGTATACCGCCCAAAGGGTTAACCTACACTGTCCAGCAGTGTAAGTTAACTCTTCCCTTGCTGGGCTTGCGCATAGTGCACAGCTCAGCAAGGGGTTAAGTGAGCCAGCAATGTGTATACTGTATACACATTGCAGGCTCACTGTAAGTTCTTGCTGGGCAGTAGATATACGATGTATACCTACGGCTCAGCGTCAGCTGTTCTCCCGGCTCTGTAGCCCTGAGAACAGCTGATCCCGACATTCACATCAGGAGGATCGCAGCGGGTGTCATGAGAAGTGACATCCCTGGGATCTGTTCCTTACTACAAGTACTACCACTCCCAACATGGAGTACACTCTGCTCCATGCTGGGAGCTGTAGTACCTGCATTAATAGACATATCGCAGCAAGTGTAACTTCTGACACCCGCTGCGATCTGTCTATTAATGCAGGTACTACAGCTCCCAGCATGGAGCAGAGTGTACTCCATGTTGGGAGTGGTCGTACTTGTAGTAAAGGAAAGATCACTGCGGGTATCACTCCTGACAGCCGCTGCGATCCTCCAGTATAATGTATGGATGCGGCGGCCGTTCTCCTATGGTCCCCTGCATGGCCGTATATATACACATATTCCTATTTCTCACAGAGAGCTGTGATTGGCTGGAATGATCTGGCCAATCACAGCTCTGCGGGAAATATGAATATGTGTATATATACGTGAGTGCAGGGGACCATAGAAGAGCAGCCGCCGCATCTATACATTATACAAGAGGATCGCAAGGGACCACTGCGATCTGTCAATTAGTACAGGTAACTACTACTCCCATCATGGAACAGTGTGTTCCATGCTGGGAGTAGTAGTACTACCTAAAAAATATATTTTTTTTAAGTGAAAAACACGCACACACTACATTTTTACTATTGTCGGCTACATTTTTAGTGCTTTACCCGCTCACATAAATTGATCCCTGTTTAAAAATGAATAAACATTTCATAATAAAAATGATACATTTCGTTAGATACAATTTTTTTCATCACTACTGTATCTTTTTTATTATGATTTTTTTATAATACCCTACGAAATTTTTATAAAAAAAGGTATCTCCATAATTTTTTAGGATCGCTAAAGTCCAAAAAAAGAATAAAAAGATTTACCGAATGTTCTGGAAATAACGAATGTATTCGTTACTTTGCTATTCGTATTGTCGTGGCAATTCAGGAATGTTCAAAATATGTTTTCGTGCATTCGGATCGGTCCGAATGCACGAAAACGATAAAATTCGGTAAATTAGACATTCGTGCCGAACCGAATTGCACATGTCTACCACAAGGTGAAGAGATTATGGTGCCCGTGCTTCAACTCAGTGAGCCTATCCTCCCAGTGAGCTTCGGCACCTCGGGGTCACCACTTCCCGAGGCACAAAAGTACCTCGGCTCTAGACCCTCTCAGCCTCATGGCGAGACCCGGAGGGAACAGGTCACATCGGGGCAGCCGTCGAGCTGATTCCTCAGAACCAGCCGCGGAAAGCCCTGGTACACCTGCATCCTTCATGCAGCACCCATCCCACCAGCCCCATACCGGCGTCACCGTACACCGACATGAAAAACTGATAAGAACAGATACTACACTTGATCTTAGCCAAAAGGCCGAGAAGCGAACACCCAGCAAGTTCCATGCACAAGCCTTTTTCTGATGAATGGGACTCATGCAGGGAACTTGCTAGGGGTCATACGGTTGCAAAGGATCAACTTTTGGGTACATGAACTGTCCCTTAAAGGGGTACTCCGCCTCTAGATATCTTATCCCCTATGTAAAGGATAGGGGATAAGATGTCTGATCAAGGGGATCCTGCTGCTGGGACCCCAGCAATCTCCATGCAGCAACCAAAATTCTAAATAGTATGTTTAGATCACTGGTTCCTGTGGTGGGATTCGTGACATCATGCCACACCTTCTTGTGACATCACACCACCTCCCATAGACATAAATGGAAAGGGCGTGGCGTGAGGTCACGACCCGCACCACGAGAACCCAGAGTTCTAAATATATTATTCAGAACGCCGGGTGCTGCATGAAGATTGCTGGGATCCCAGTGATCAGTCATCTTTTGTCCTATCTTTAAGGTAGGGGATAAGATATCTAGGGGCGGAGTACCACTTTAAGGAATTAGAGAGTGTAGGCATGCCTTACAAGCAGGTAGAAAAAGAACAGCTGGGAGAAATGACAGGACACGAAGCAATGTTTGGCTGGGACTGATTTTGGGTGTGTTCTGGCCAATTAAAGGAGAACTATGGCAAAAATTAACTTATCCCCTATCCATGGGTTATGGGATAAGTAGCTGATCGTGGGGGGTCCCCCTGCAATACCTGGGATGAGACCCGTCGCTCAGTGAGAAGCGCGCGCTGCAGACGTCAAATCTCAATTTCCCTGGACCCCCCCCCCTTCCTTCATGTCCACCACAGACGCCCCCAGACTGCTGTCTCTTACAGAGTTTTATGCCCAGAAATGGTTGGCTACTCACTTTGTCAGTAGATTCTCATCCTAAATATGAAGAAAATCGGGGAAATTGTCACGATGCCGGCTGGCAGGAGGTGGATCCTCTGTGCCAGAGAGGGATTGGCGTGGACCGTGCTAGTGGACCGGTTCTAAGTTACTACTGGTGTTCACCAGAGCCCGCCGCAAAGCTGCGGTCTTGCTGCGGCGGTAGTAACCAGGTCGTATCCACTAGCAACGGCTCAACCTCTCTGACTGCTGAAGATAGGCGCGGTACAAGGGAGTAGACAAAAGCAAGGTCGGACGTAGCAGAAGGTCGGGGCAGGCAGCAAGGATCGTAGTCAGGGGCAACGGCAGGAGGTCTGGAACACAGGCTAGGAACACACAAGGAAACGCTTTCACTGGCACGATGGCAACAAGATCCGGCGAGGGAGTGCAGGGGAAGTGAGGTATACATAGGGAGTGCACAGGTGAACACACTAATTAGAACCACTGCGCCAATCAGTGGCGCAGTGGCCCTTTAAATCGCAGAGACCCGGCGCGCGCGCGCCCTAGGGAGCGGGGCCGCGCGCGCCGGGACAGGACCGACGGAGAGCGAGTCAGGTACGGGAGCCGGGGTGCGCATCGCGAGCGGGCGCCACCCGCATCGCGAATCGCATCCCGGCTGGAGGCGGTATCGCAGCGCACCCGGTCAGTGGATCTGACCGGGGCGCTGCAGTAGCGAGGATGTTGCGAGCGCTCCGGGGAGGAGCGGGGACCCGGAGCGCTCGGCGTAACAGTACCCCCCCCTTGGGTCTCCCCCTCTTCTTGGAGCCTGAGAACCTGAGGACCAGACTTTTGTCTAGGATATTGTCCTCAGGTTCCCAGGATCTCTCTTCAGGACCACAGCCCTCCCAATCGACCAAAAAAAAGGTTTTCCCTCTGACCTTCTTGGAGGCCAGCATCTCCTTTACGGAGAAGATGTCAGAAGAACCGGAAACAGGAGTGGGAGAAACAAGTTTGGGAGAGAAACGGTTGATGATGAGTGGTTTAAGAAGAGAGACATGAAAGGCGTTAGGAATACGAAGAGAAGGAGGAAGAAGAAGTTTGTAAGAGACAGGATTAATCTGGCACAAAATTTTGAAAGGACCAAGATAGCGTGGTCCCAATTTGTAGCTGGGGACACGGAAGCGGACATATTTAGCGGAGAGCCATACCTTGTCTCCGGGAGAAAAAACGGGGGGAGCTCTTCTTTTCTTATCGGCAAACTTTTTCATGCGAGATGAAGCCTGTAAAAGAGAGTTTTGGGTCTCTTTCCATATGGTGGAAAGATCACGAGTCACTTCATCCACAGCGGGCAAACCAGAGGGCAAGGGAGTAGGGAGGGGGGGAAGAGGGTGACGGCCGTACACCACGAAAAATGGGGATTTGGAAGAAGATTCAGAGACTCTGAAGTTGTATGAGAATTCGGCCCATGGTAGAAGATCTGCCCAGTCATCCTGGCGGGAGGAAACAAAATGCCGTAAATAATCACCCAGGACCTGGTTAATTCTTTCTACTTGCCCATTGGATTGAGGATGATAAGCAGAAGAAAAGTTTAATTTAATCTTGAGTTGTTTACAGAGAGCCCTCCAGAATTTTGACACGAATTGGACGCCTCTATCCGAGACGATCTGCGTGGGCAAACCGTGAAGACGAAAAATATGTACAAAAAATAGTTTTGCCAACTGAGGCGCTGAAGGAAGACCAGGAAGAGGAATAAAATGTGCCATCTTGGAAAATCGATCAACGACCACCCAAACAACAGTGTTGCCACGGGATGGGGGTAAGTCTGTAATAAAGTCCATACCAATCAGAGACCAAGGCTGTTCGGGGACAGGCAGAGGATGAAGGAGACCAGCAGGCTTCTGGCGAGGAGTCTTATCCCGGGCACAGACAGTACAGGCCCGCACAAAATCAACAACATCCGTCTCCAGAGTCGGCCACCAATAGAAACGAGAGATGAGTTGCAAGGACTTTTTGATGCCCGCATGGCCAGCGAGGTGGGAGGAGTGACCCCATTTGAGGATTCCGAGGCGTTGGCGTGGAGAGACGAAGGTCTTCCCTGGAGGAGTTTGCCTGATGGAGGCTGGAGAAGTGGAGATCAGACAGTCAGGGGGAATGATGTGTTGCGGAGAGAGCTCTACTTCCGAGGCATCCGAGGAACGAGAGAGAGCATTGGCCCTAATGTTCTTGTCGGCAGGGCGAAAATGAATTTCAAAATTAAAACGGGCAAAGAACAGAGACCACCTGGCCTGGCGAGGATTCAGCCGTTGGGCAGACTGGAGATAGGAGAGATTCTTGTGATCGGTGTAAATGATAACTGGAAATTTTGATCCCTCCAGCAGATGCCTTCATTCCTCAAGTGCCAATTTAATGGCCAGTAGTTCTCGATCCCCGATGGAGTAGTTCCTCTCCGCCGGAGAGAAGGTCTTAGAAAAAAAACCACAAGTAACAGCATGCCCGGAATAATTTTTTTGTAGAAGGACCGCTCCAGCTCCCACTGAGGAGGCATCAACCTCCAATAGGAAGGGTTTAGATGGGTCAGGTCTGGAGAGCACGGGAGCAGAAGAAAAGGCAGACTTGAGCCGTTTAAATGCGTCTTCCGCTTGAGGAGACCAGGACTTAGGATTGGCATTTTTCTTGGTTAAAGCCACGATAGGAGCCACAATAGTGGAAAAATGTGGAATAAATTGTCTGTAATAATTGGCGAACCCCAAAAAACGTTGGATAGCACGGAGTCCGGAGGGGCGTGGCCAATCTAAGACGGCAGAGAGTTTATCAGGGTCCATTTGTAGTCCCTGGCCAGAGACCAAATATCCTAGGAAAGGAAGAGATTGACATTCAAACAGACATTTCTCCATTTTGGCATAAAGTTGATTGTCTCGAAGTCTCTGAAGAACCATGCGGACATGCTGGCGGTGTTCTTCTAAGTTGGCAGAAAAAATCTGAATATCGTCCAGATACACAACAACACAGGAATATAAGAGATCACGAAAAATTTCATTAACAAAGTCTTGGAAGACGGCAGGGGCGTTGCACAGGCCAAAGGGCATGACCAGATACTCAAAGTGTCCATCTCTAGTGTTAAATGCAGTTTTCCATTCATCCCCCTCCCTGATGCGGATGAGATTATAAGCACCTCTTAAGTCCAGTTTGGTAAAGATGTGGGCACCTTGAAGGCGATCAAAGAGTTCTGAGATAAGAGGCAGAGGGTAGCGGTTCTTTACCGTGATTTTATTAAGTCCGCGGTAGTCAATGCAAGGACGTAGGGAGCCATCTTTTTTGGACACAAAGAAAAATCCAGCTCCGGCAGGAGAGGAGGATTTGCGGATAAACCCCTTTTTTAAATTCTCCTGGATGTATTCAGACATAGCAAGAGTCTCTGGGGCGGAGAGAGGATAAATTCTGCCCCGGGGTGGAGTAGTGCCCGGGAGGAGGTCAATAGGACAGTCATAAGGCCTGTGAGGAGGTAAAGTCTCAGCTTGTTTTTTGCAAAATACATCAGCATAGTCCATATAAGCCTTAGGGAGACCGGTTACAGGGGGAACCACAGGGTCACGGCAGGGAGTACTGGGAACCGGTTTAAGACAATCCTTGAAACAAGAAGTACCCCAGCTCTTGATCTCTCCTGTGGACCAATCAAGGGTTGGGGAATGGCGTTGAAGCCATGGTAGTCCAAGGAGAATTTCGGAAGTGCAATTGGAGAGGACCAAAAACTCAATTTTTTCGTGATGGGGTCCGATGCACATTAGGAGGGGCTCCGTGCGGTAACGTACGATACAGTCCAATCTTTCATTGTTAACACAATTGATGTAGAGGGGTCTGGCGAGACTGGTCACCGGGATGTTGAACCTGTTGATGAGAGAGGCCAAAATAAAATTTCCTGCAGATCCGGAATCCAAGAAGGCCATAGTAGAGAAGGAGAAGGTAGAGGCAGATATCCGCACAGGCACAGTAAGGCGTGGAGAAGCAGAGTTGACATCAAGAACTGTCTCACCTTTGTGCGGAGTCAGCGTACGTCTTTCCAGGCGGGGAGGACGGATAGGACAATCCTTCAGGAAGTGTTCGGTACCGGCACAGTACAGGCAAAGATTCTCCATGCGGCGTCGTGTCCTCTCTTGAGGTGTCAAGCGAGACCGGTCAACTTGCATAGCCTCCACGGCGGGAGGCACAGGAACGGATTGCAGAGGACCAGAGGAGAGAGGAGCCGGGGAGAAAAAACGCCTAGTGCGAACAAAGTCCATATCCTGGCGGAGCTCCTGACGCCTTTCGGAAAAACGCATGTCAATGCGAGTGGCTAGATGAATGAGTTCATGCAGGTTAGCAGGAATTTCTCGTGCGGCCAGAACATCTTTAATGTTGCTGGATAGGCCTTTTTTAAAGGTCGCGCAGAGGGCCTCATTATTCCAGGATAGTTCGGAAGCAAGAGTACGGAATTGTATGGCGTACTCGCCAACGGAAGAATTACCCTGGACCAGGTTCAGCAGGGCAGTCTCAGCAGAAGAGGCTCGGGCAGGTTGCTCAAAGACACTTCGAATTTCCGAGAAGAAGGAGTGTACAGAGGCAGTGACGGGGTCATTGCGGTCCCAGAGCGGTGTGGCCCATGATAGAGCTTTTCCAGACAGAAGGCTGACTACGAAAGCCACCTTAGACCTTTCAGTAGGAAACTGGTCCGACATCATCTCCAAGTGCAGGGAACATTGTGAAAGAAAGCCACGGCAAAACTTAGAGTCCCCATCAAATTTATCCGGCAAGGATAGTCGTAGGCTGGAAGCGGCCACTCGCTGCGGAGGAGGTGCAGGAACTGGCGGAGGAGATGATTGCTGAAGCTGTGGTAGTAGCTGCTGTAGCATCACGGTCAGTTGAGACAGCTGATGGCCTTGTTGCGCTATCTGTTGTGACTGCTGGGCGACCACCGTGGTGAGGTCGGCGACAACTGGCAGAGGAACTTCAGCGGGATCCATGGCCGGATCTACTGTCACGATGCCGGCTGGCAGGAGGTGGATCCTCTGTGCCAGAGAGGGATTGGCGTGGACCGTGCTAGTGGACCGGTTCTAAGTTACTACTGGTGTTCACCAGAGCCCGCCGCAAAGCGGGATGGTCTTGCTGCGGCGGTAGTAACCAGGTCGTATCCACTAGCAACGGCTCAACCTCTCTGACTGCTGAAGATAGGCGCGGTACAAGGGAGTAGACAAAAGCAAGGTCGGACGTAGCAGAAGGTCGGGGCAGGCAGCAAGGATCGTAGTCAGGGGCAACGGCAGGAGGTCTGGAACACAGGCTAGGAACACACAAGGAAACGCTTTCACTGGCACAATGGCAACAAGATCCGGCGAGGGCGTGCAGGGGAAGTGAGGTATACATAGGGAGTGCACAGGTGAACACACTAATTAGAACCACTGCGCCAATCAGTGGCGCAGTGGCCCTTTAAATCGCAGAGACCCGGCGCGCGCGCGCCCTAGGGAGCGGGGCCGCGCGTGCCGGGACAGGACCGACGGAGAGTGAGTCAGGTACGGGAGCCGGGGTGCGCATCGCGAGCGGGCGCCACCCGCATCGCGAATCGCATCCCGGCTGGAGGCGGTATCGCAGCGCACCCGGTCAGTGGATCTGACCGGGGCGCTGCAGTAGCGAGGATGTTGCGAGCGCTCCGGGGAGGAGCGGGGACCCGGAGCGCTCGGCGTAACAGAAATGTACCTGTGGAGAGGAAATGTTGTCCAGTTGCTCTTCGCAACCAATCAGATCACTTCTTTTATTTTTCAGAGGTCTTCTCAAGAATGAAAGAAGCAATCTGATTGGTTGCTATGGGCAACCTGATGAAAACATATATTTTTTCTATAACAACTACAGTACTACAACTCCCATTGTAGTGTGTCTGTTCAACCTGTGCCTCCTCCAAACCTGCCCCTTAGGGGGGCACAGACGGACCACACTGGGGGTTGTAGTTCTTTCATTTTTACAGTTCCCCAATAACTCTGCAGCTTTGGTAGAAGTATGAGGCTCAGCCTTAGAGTCAGTGTATCTGGCTGCTCCCGTGTTCTTCTATTTTACAGCCTGGACCCTGTTCTCCTCCACACTGGTCCCTGTGGTCCGGTCAGATGGTTCTGGACTGGGGCTGAACGGTTGCTTGAGGGATTTAGTGGCAGATTTTTTTGGGACTTCAGTTGTTGGATGACCTCTCTTTTCAGTGGCTGCTGATATTCGTAGTGCAGAATTTACAGGTGTTACGTAAAAGGGGTACTCCGGGGGAAAACATTTTTTTATTTTATTTTTTTAAATCAACTGGTGCAAGAAAGTTAAACAGATTTGTAAATTACTTCTTAAAAATCTTAATCCTTACAGTACTTTTCAGCTGCCGTATGCTATAGAGGAAGTTGTATAGTTCTTTTCGGTCTGACTACAGTGCTCTCTGTGAGTAGGAGCAAATCTCCATAGTAAACTTCTCCTACTCCGGACAGTTCCTGACATGGACAGAGGTGTCAGCAGAGAGCACTGTGGTCAGACTGGAAAGAAATCCAAAAAGAAAATAACTTCCTCTGTAGAATACAATTAAACACAAAAAGGATAAACTGCACCAAATAGGTATATATTGTACTCTGTTTTTCATGATATGTACTAGGTGCAAGGGGTCTATAAGTCGTAAATCAGTATAGCTCCATAAACTATTTTATACAAAGAAAGAGAAAAAACTCAAACAAAGAGCAATTGCTACTGATAAATATGCAAAATTTTATTATTATATCCAAAATGTTAAAAAGCGTCACACATATGTGACTAATTTCAATAAGGATAAAATACCAGGTGTGTATGTATAAAGCAATACAAAATGAGATGTCTCAGATACAACCAGAAAACACGTAAGTGGATCAGGTACAGTGGATCAAGTAAAAATCACAATGGATGTATATATAGTGAGGTCAGCAAATGATGTAATATGGCTCCTATTCAAAAAGAAGTAACCAGGGATCCAGAAAGGGCCCCAGTAGTAATGAGAAGCTAACTGCTATATCACATGATTGGTATAGAGAATGGGCCCAAAGTATAACAATAATGATTAGTGAAAAAAACCTCACTTACCCATAATGGAAGCCTGTAACCACCGTCCCGACGTACGTTTCGTCACCCGACGTCCACTTACCCGTCACTTGCTTCTGAAGAGGACGGCTCCCGGGATGGTATGGAAGCCGGTAAGTTGATCTGGAGGGCTACAGTCTGAGACTGTGGTCTCTAACTGTAGCCCTCCAGATGTTGCAAAACTACAACTCCCAGCATTGCCAGACAGCTGTTTGGGCATGCTGGAATATGTAGTTTTGCAACAGCTGGAGGGCTGCAGTTTGAGACCACTATACAGTGGTCTCTAAACTATTTCCCTCCAGATCTTGCAAAACTACAACTCCTAGTATGCCCACATAGCTGTTTGTTGTCTGGGCATGCTGGGAGTTGTAGTTTTGCAACATCTAGAGGTCCACAGTTTGGAGATCACTGTGCAGTGATTTAAAAACTGTAGCTCTCCAGATGTTGCAAAACTGCAATTCCCAGCATGCCCAGAAAGCAAACAGCTGTCTCGGCATGCTGGGAATTGTAGTTGGGTATCTCAAGCTGTTGCATAACTACATCTCCCAGCATGCCCTTCGGTGATTAGTACATGCTGGGAGTTGTAGTTTTGCAACAGCTGGAGGCACACTGGTTGGAAAATACTGAGTTAGGTAACAGAACCTAACTGAAGGTTTTCCAACCAGTGTGCCTCCAGCTGTTGCAAAAGAACAACTCCCAGCATGCACGGTCTGTCAGTACATGCTGGGAGTTGTAGTTTTGAAACAGCTGGAGGTTTGCCCCCCATGTGAATGTACAGGGTACATTCACACGGACAGGTTTACAGTAAATTTCCTGGTTCAAGTTTAGGCTGCGGCAAATTTTTCGCTGCAGCGCAAACTCCTAGCGGGAAATTCACCGTAGCACGCCAGTGTGAATGTACCCTAAAAACACTACAACACACTACACTAGTACATAATAAAGGGTAAAACACTACATATACACCCCTTACACTGCCCCCCCCCCCAGTAAAAAATTTAAAACGTCTTGTACGGCAGGGTTTCCAAAACGGAGCCTCCAGCTGTTGCAAAACAACAACTCCCAGCATTTCTGGACAGCCACTGACTGTCCAGGCATGCTGGGAGTTTAGCAACAGCTGGAGGCACCTTGTTTGGGAATCACTGGCGTAGAATACCCCTATGTCCACCCCTGTGCAATCCCTAATTTAGTCCTCAAATGCGCATGGCGCTCTCTCACTTCGGAGCCCTGTCGTATTTCAAGGAAACAGTTTAGGGCCACATATGGGGTATCTCCGTACTCGGGAGAAATTGCACTACAAATTTTGGGGGTCTTTTTTTCCTTTTACTGCTTGTGAAAGGGAAAAGTTGGGGGCTACACCAGCCTGTTAGTGTAAAAAAAATAAAAATAATTTACACTAACATGCTGGTGTTGCCCCATACTTTTTATTTCCACAAGCGGTAAAAGGAAAATAAGACCCCCAACAGTTGTAACGCAATTTCTCCTGAGTACGGAAATACCCCAGATGTGAGCGTAAAATGCTCTGCGGGCTCACAACAAGGCTCAGGAATGAGAGCGCACCATGTACATTTGAGGCCTAAATTGGTGATTTGCACAGGGGTGGCTGATTGTACAGCGGTTCTGACAAACGCAAAAAGATAAATACCCACATGTGACCCTATTTTGGAAACTACACCCCTCACCGAACTTGACAAGGGGTATAATGAGCCTGAACACCCAACAGGTGTTTGACGAATTTTCATTAAAGTTGGATGGGAAAATGAAAAAATATATATTTTTTCACTAAAATGCTGGTGTTACCCTAAATTTTTCATTTTCACAAGGGAAAATAGGAAAAAAAGCCCCCCCCCAAATTTGTAACCCCATGTCTTCTGAGAAAGAACATACCCCATATGTGAATTTAAAGTGCTCTGCAGGCGAACTACAATGCTCAGAAGAGAAGGAGCGCCATTGGGATTTTGTAGAGAAAATTTGTTCGGAATTGAAGGCCACATGTGTTTACAAAGCCCCCATAGTGCCAGAACAATGGACCCACGACACATGTGACCCCATTTTGGAAACTACACCCCTCACGTAATGTAATAATGGGTACATTGAGAATTTATGCCCCACAGGTGTCTGACAGATTTTTGGAACAGTGGTCCGTAAAAATGAAAAATTAAATTTTTCATTTGCACAGCCCACTGTTCCAAAGATCTGTGGGGTGTAAATACTCACTGCACCCCTTATTAAATTCTGTGAGGGGTGTAGTTTCCAAAATGGGGTCACATGTGGGTTCAATGTTCTGGCACCACGGGGGGTTTGTAAACGCACATGGCCCTGACCATTCCAAACTAATTCACTTTCCAAAAGCTCAATGGCGCTCCTCCTCTTCTGAGCATTGTAGTTCGCCAGAACTTTCACAGAAAGAAAGCCGTTCACTGCGGCATCTTGGTCATTAGATCGGTCAGCCTGGTCCTAACCGGAGTGGTTGTGGTGCAAAACTGTGCAGCTAGGAAAAAACCGCCAGTAAGTGCCCGCTGCATTCACCAGCACAGAAAGCCATATATGCCAGCGGAAAGCTGCCACATAAATGCTGCACGTGCTGTATGCCGCAACTATGCAAATATATCTAGCACAGCCTGCAGCCTGTTCACACCTATTGTGAAAACATTCATTTCAGCTGGGATTACACTTGGCGTGTTTGTCATAAAAAACACCATGCTCGCTGCGGGCACATGTTAGGTTGGAATCAATAGGGTAATATGAAACACCAGACACTAATGGGGGTTTCTTCATCCTTTTATGGTGTTTTTAGGCTATCAAATCTGTGGGATGCCGAGAGCATGTTTTTTTTTTTTTTGGGGGGAGGGGGGTATTTTCTCACAATTTTTTTTTATAGAAATCCTTCAGTCAAATGATGAAAGAATCACATGACTTGTAATGAGAAAAGCCAGAGGGGAAAAAAAACACCAAAGAAAAAACACTTCCTATAATAATAATAATAATGATGATGATGATGATGATAATGATGATGATAATAATAATACACATTGGGACAGATGTATGAAAACCTGTGCAGAGGTCAAGTGGACCAGTTGCCCATAGCAACCAATCAGATCGCTTCTTTCACTTTTCAGAGGCCTTTTTAAAAAAGAAAGAAACTACCTGATTGGTTGCTATGGGCAACTGGTCCACTTTCCCTCATCCCTGGTTTTGATAAATCTCTAAGTTGTAGTTTTGCAACAGGTGGGCAGCCACAGGGGATCGGTGTTGCAGTATGTCAATCTAGGGCCATGGTGTCTAATCTGGAACTGGCAGCAGGAGCCACGACCACTTTAAATCAATGGCTGCTGGGACGTCTGACTAGTGACATCCTTCACTCCAGACCGCAACGTCAGGGACGTCACTCGTCAGACGTCCCGGCGGCCAGCGCTGCTCATTGAGCCTACCGGAGTAGCATTGATCTATGTAAGAAACCTATGGGCCCAGGCTGTTGGGGCCACCAAATGATATTACATATACAGAATGTCTGGTTAGGAGAAACAAATATAACGCACCCACAGGGAGTGGCGCCATTTTAATAAAAATTGTCAAAAAACCTTAGATAACAGTCATACAGAATATATTAGAAAGCTTTTTTGATTTTCAGCTAATCAGAGAGCAGCACTACTGAAATAGAACTCCCAGGAGGTAACAGCGTGTCACACATGTGATGTCATAACCATTGTCCACCAAAGAGCAGCACTGAGCAGAAATAACACGGCTCCTGTTCATTCTCCATCAGTGAGGGGCCGGTGCTGGACACTGTGTAGGGACGCGGGAATGCAAAGTCATACACATGACTGTGACTGGTAAGTGTTACATTGTTGTGTCCAAAAGATCTTTAGTGCAGTTCCATGTGTTTTTCTATGATAAACATGTAAATAATTTATCTTTTTTTTCTTATCTTAGATGCAGTATTTCCAGGACATGGAGTAGCATTTCCGGACCTACAGCAAGACGTTGGATGAAGGCATAGCCCCAGAAATAACACTGGTCCTGTTCATCAGTGAGGGGCCGGTGCTGGACACTGTGTAGGGACACGGGAATGCAAAGTCATGCACATGACTGTGACTGGTAAGTGTTACATTGTTTTGTCCAAAAGGTCTTTATTGCAGTTCCATGTGTATTTCTATGATAAACATGTAAATAATCTATCTTTTTTTGTCCCCTGTCTTAGATGCACTATTTCCAGGACATGGAGTAGCATTTCGGGACCTACAGCAAGACGTTGGATGAAGGCACAGGCCTAGGAATCATGCACATACACAGAAACATTTGCCCAAATTATAGAGGTAACCTCCTTTAGTATGCCCAGAGGAAGGGCCATACAGTAGCCATGGATTCCCTACAGGTTTCCTCCCCTCTGGAGGTTTTTCCTGTCCTGAGTATTAGTTACTGTACGCTCTTTGTGAGTGATGGGAGGTTACAAAAAATCCCCTACACAAACATTTTAATAAATAATAAATAAAGTTCCCCTTTTTTTAAACTGTTCTTTGACTTGTTCGACTCATTTATTTATTTCTGTGTGTGAAAATAGAGTTAGCAAAACATTGATGACCAAAGCTGCTCTCCTGCACGATCTGCATAATGCGGTGCGGAGAGAGGCAACTGGTGCTGGGTGGTGCAGTTTATGAGGCAAACGTAGAACACCCAGCAAGTTCCATGCACAAGCCTTTTTCTGATGAATGGGACTCATGCAGGGAACTTGCTAGGGGTCATACGGTTGCAAAGGATCAACTTTTGGGTACATGAACTGTCCCTTAAAGGGGTACTCCGCCTCTAGATATCTTATCCCCTATGTAAAGGATAGGGGATAAGATGTCTGATCAAAGGGATCCTGCTGCTGGGACTCCAGCAATCTCCATGCAGCAACCAAAATTCTAAATAGTATGTTTAGATCACTGGTTCCTGTGGCAGAATTCGTGACATCATGCCACACCTTCTTGTGACATCACACCACCTCCCATAGACATAAATGGAAAGGGCTTGGCGTGAGATCACGACCCGCACCACGAGAACCCAGAGTTCTAAATATATTATTCAGAACGCCGGGTGCTGCATGAAGATCGCGGGGGTCCCAGTGATCAGTCATCTTTTGTCCTATCTTTAAGGTAGGGAATAAGATATCTAGGGGCGGAGTACCACTTTAAGGAATTAGAGAGTGTAGGCATGCCTTACAAGCAGGTAGAAAAAGAACAGCTGGGAGAAATGACAGGAGACGAAGCAATGTTTGGCTGGGACCGATTTTGGGTGTGTTCTGGCCAATTAAAGGAGAACTATGGCAAAAATTAACTTATCCCCTATCCATGGGTTATGGGAAAAGTAGCTGATCGTGGGGGGTCCCCCTGCAATACCTGGGATGAGACCCGTCGCTCAGTGAGAAGCGCTCGCTGCAGACGTCAAATCTCAATTTCCCTGGACCCCCCCCTTCCTTCATGTCCACCACAGACGCGCCCAGACTGCTGTCTCTTACAGAGTTTTATGCCCAGAAATGGTTGGCTACTCACTTTGTCAGTAGATTCTCATCCTAAATATGAAGACAATCGGGGAAATGTACCTGTGGAGAGGAAATGTTGTCCAGTTGCTCTTAGCAACCAATCAGATCACTTCTTTTATTTTTCAGAGGTCTTCTCAAGAATGAAAGAAGCAATCTGATTGGTTGCTATGGGCAACCTGATGAAAACATCTTTTTTTTCTTTAACAACTCCAGTACTACAACTCCCATTGTAGTGTGTCTGTTCAACCTGTGCCTCCTCCAACCCTGACCCTTAGGGGGGCACAGACTGGCCACACTGGGGGTTGTAGTACTTTCATTATTACAGTTCCCCTATAACTCTGCAGCTTCGGTAGAAGTATGAGGCTCAGCCTTAGAGTCAGTGTATATGGCTGCTCCGGTGTTCTTCTATTTTACAGCCTGGACCCTGTTCTCCTCCACACTGGTCCCTGTGGTCCGGTCAGATGGTTCTGGACTGGGGCTGAACGGTTGCTTGAGGGATTTAGTGGCAGATTTTTTTGGGACTTCAGTTGTTGGATGACCTCTCTCTTCAGTGGCTGCTGATATTCGTAGTACAGAATTTACAGGTGTTACGTAAAAGGGGTACTCCAGGGGAAATTTTTTTTTATTTTTTTTTAAATCAACTGGTGCCAGAAAGTTAAACAGATTTGTAAATTACTTCTTAAAAATCTTAATCCTTACAGTACTTATCAGCTGCCGTATGCTATAGAGGAAGTTGTATAGTTCTTTTCGGTCTGACTACAGTGCTCTCTGTGAGTAGGAGCAAATCTCCACAGTAAACTTCTCCTACTCCAGACAGTTCCTGACATGGACAGAGGTGTCAGCAGAGAGCACTTCCTGTGGAACACAGCAGCTGTTGGGTGTGTCTGACTTCCAGAGTTTTCCAGAGAGAGAGGATTGTAGCAGTGTTTCCTACAGCCTTTTCCCCAGGAGGGTGGCAGCTTCCTTGGGAGAGACTCCTGCTATGGAGCCCCAGACTTCCACCCCTCGAACTAGGCCGGCGGGGGGTGGGAGTGAGAGAGCTACGGCCGATTCCCAGGACAGGGTGAGAAGATCCAGCAGGCTCCGCAGTAATGTGGAGCCCACTCCCCCGTCCGTCGCTGGAAACCGCAAGGCGTCCAATAAGAAGTTTATGATTATGTCTTCGGGGACTGTGTCTGATATTATGGAACCCCAGCAATGAGGGGTGAAGGGTCCCAGGGAGTTGCTAGCTACTTTCGGTTCCCGCATGCAGACAAATCTAGTAGAATATGAGCAGCTGGGGAAAAAGCTGAAAATCATAAGGGAAGACCTGAGGTTTGCTCGCTACAAAACAGATAACTCTGCCAAGGCTATGAGGGCTAAGTTTGCTGCCAGGGTGTGTGAGCTGAAGGCAGAGGAGCAGGAGGTGGTGAGAGCCCGAATGCTGATTGTAGCGGGAGCGGCCATGTTTAAAGAAAAATTGAAGAATGAAGACCGCTATAAAACCATGCGGACCCCTGTGAAGGAGGAAGAGGATAGTCAGGGGGAGGAAGAGTGCTTGTGTGTCACAGAGGAGAAGATGGAGGAAGGTGGTGAGGGAGATGGCGGCAGTGAGGGTGATGAGAGTAGTCACCCACCCATCTGGAAAATTTCAGTTTTGGCCAGGACCTGGGCCCTGAGGGGAGGAAGAGGAAGAAAAAGAAGAAGAAGAAAAAGGCTGAGGAGCAGATAAAGTTTGTTTTCTCTCCTATCCAGCAGTCTGGGCCACCTGAAATGTTGGTTCAGGCTGCTGGGCCCCCCACCCTGCGAGATCCCGCTTCTGTTGTGGAACGGGACCAGCACGGGGGGTACAGTGCTGCATCCAATATGGCCGCGGGTGCTACAGTCACGCGTCCTGCTGGTAGGGAAGAGCAGGAAGGGCTAATAGTGGGCAATAGCTATGCGGCAGTTTGCAAGGGGAGCGGTTCCCCGAGTATTGTGAGCAATGTTACTAGCCCTGCGGGGCACTTCTCTGAGAGGGGGGGGAGTGTCCAGGCGCCTGAGGTGTGTGGTGAGATCTTCTGCTCGGGGGGCGGTCCCCTGGGCGCTGCTAGTAGTGTCGGTGCTGCGGGGCACTCCCCTGAGAGGGAGGGGAGCGTCCAGGTGTAAGAACCTACTGCTGAGCCCGTGCGGTTGGGCGCAGTGTGTGGCGCAGGCACTGCAGGGATCTCCCCTGTGAGAGAGGGGAGTCCCTGCGCATCAGTGGCAGGAGGAGTGGTGGAGGTGCGCCTGGAGGGGCAGCCTCAGCTTCGGGAGGTGATGTCGGCGGTGACATCTCGAATGGAGGAGGAGTCAGGGTCGCCGACAATGGCAGCCGCCGGTGACCTGAGAATGTACAAAAAGGCCAAGCTAAAGCATGTCCAGGCCAGCCCAGAGGTAGTGGGTGAAGCAGCTGCTGATCCCAAAAATATTGTCAATAAAAGCAATGTTAATACAAGGTGTGTGAAAGATGGGAGAGGTAGTGCTGTGGATAAGAGGGGTGTATGTGGCAGTGGTAGTGGTGCAAATGGGAGGAGTGGTAGTGGTGCAGATGGGAGGAGTGGTAGTGGTGTAGATGGGAGGAGTGGTAGTGGTGTGAATGAGAGTGGTGATAGTGGAGTGAATGAGAGGAGTGGTAGTGGTGCAGATGGGAGGAGTGGTAGTGGAGTGATCGGGAGGAGTGGCAGTGAAGTGAATAAGAGTGGTGATAATGGAGTGAATGAGAGGAGTGGTAGTGGTGCAGATGGGAGGAGTAGTGTTGCGAATGAGAGTAGTAGTAGTGGTGTGGATGGTAGGAATAAGAGTGGCTTTTGTGGCAGTACAGGTGGCCTAGGCGGGAATGTAGGGACGGTGTCTGAACCGGCTGCCCCCCCCCCCGGTCGTCAGGAGTTATGCAAGTGTGGCGGCTGGGGGTTCAGTAGGATCTTTACCTCCTGCATCTGGTGAAGGTCAGTTGCAACGGCGCCTCCTGGAGGCACTAAAGAGAGGAGAAAGGACGCTCCAGGTAGAGGGAAAGGAGATGGGCCTGTCTTTTTGGGTGGAGAGACATGGTCTGGGAGCGTTCCGAGAGAGGAATGGGGAGACCGTATGGTCCCTCCAGACACCCGGGCAGGAGGTAGGTTGCAGGAATGTGGCCCGTTTGGTCTGGAAAGGCGAAGATGCGTGCCCCCAAAGGGGCAAGGTGGTGGAGCTTCTTTTCCAGATGGGTTTCAGGGCTGGGGACATCTTTGCCCTGATTCACCCCTTCGGCTCCTCCTAGTTTGACGTCAGCTTTGTTAGGCCGGAAGAACTAGATCTCTTTTGGTCTAATTATGAGCTGATGAAAAACGAGCCCGGATGGCGAGATTTCGCTGTAAAAGCGGTATCTCGCCAGAGTATGGTAAAGAAAGTGACCGTTTTGACCCGTAACGAGTCACTTTCTTGTTATGACATTATGACCTGGCTGGGCAGGTACGGGGAGGTGACGGACGTCCCCCGGAAGAACTTTGACGAGCACAATATATGGTCTGGGGCCTGGACGTTTTCCGTTCGTCTCAGGCGTTCAGGGAACATGGTCACCCACATCCCTTCGGCCGTCTTTCTGGGACGCGACAGGATTCAGATCTTCTACCAGGGGCAGCCGAGGCTGTGTCACAGGTGTGGTGACCCAAACCACTTTAGTGCCAACTGCACTCAGCAGATATGCGCCCTCTGCTGTGGGGTGGGTCATCTGGCGGCCACCTGTGGGCAGATCGGTGTAACTTGTGTGGTGACTTAGGTCACCCGTTCAGCCGGTGTCCACGCTCGTTCTCTAACACTGTGACCGCCCCGGCTGGGGAGAGCCTAACGGTTGCCCCTGCGGGGGAGGGGACTAGTGGAGGAGAGGGGGCACCAAAGCCAGTGAAGGAAAAACCTAAGACCCCCTCTATGCGGAGGCGAGAGGAGAAGCGCAGGTTGGAGAGGGCCCTTGAGAATGCCCAGGTGCCAGGGGTGGCTCGGGGTCCCACTCCAGACACTGGCTCAGAAGGAGGTCAGAATAACTCTGAGGCTTTGGGTGGGGCCGAACTGGATGAGGAGATAGGGAGACTGCGTAGGGAAGAAGGTCAAGATGCTCCTTCCTCCAGTCATGCCTCTGAATCCGAAACTGTGGATGAGGAGGAGAAGGAGGGGCAGACAGTAAATGGTGGCCAGGAAAAGAAGAAGAGGAGGAAGAAGGGTAAGAGTAAGGCAGCGCCGTCCTCCTCTTCAGTTGTAGCCTCAGACCATAGAAGGAACAACTCAGTCTTTGACCCTCTGATCATCCTTTCAAATCGATATGAGGCCCTTGGGGATACCATCTCCCCTCCTCTTCTCGAGGGTCCGGAGGCAGTGCGGCCTCCAGGAGGTGCCGAGCCTCCTTCCTCTGGGGCAGTTTCCTCAGGGGCTGAGGTAACACCAGATGCTGAAGGTAAAGATCCTGGGATGGATATATCCCTGAGTTTAAAAAGAGGCAAAGGGTCTTCTTCCGATTCAGATGGGGGTGGAGGGAAGGAGAGGAAGAAGGTTTAAGGGGTGAGGCCATCTAACTCAATCACCCAGGATGGCGGCACTCAACCCACTGACGTTGGCATCCATTAACTGTGCCAGCATAAAATCAGATACGGCTAGATTCGCAGCCTTTGATTTTCTCGGCCGTGTTGAAGCCGGCATTTTCTTTTTACAAGAGACCAGGTTGTCAGATCTAGCCTCCCTGGTAAAAGCCAGAAGAGAGTGGAGGCATGGTCCCTCCCACTGGTCTCTTGCGGCTGAGCCGTATAGTGGGGTGGCGGTCCTTTTTACCGCTCCTGTTGAATGCAGATGGGTTATTGAGTTAGAAATGGGGAGGTGCCTGATCTTAGATGTCTTCATGAAGGGACAAGAGCTCCGGCTCATTAACATCTACGCCCCGCAAACTAAGCGGGGCCGTAAAGATCTCTTTATGAGGATTAAGCCCTTTCTTTTTACGAGTCGGCAAGTGATCTTTGGAGGGGACTTCAATAATGTCACGAGGTCCCAAGATAGGAGAGGCTCCAATGGTCCGCTGACTTGCGATAGTGTGGCACTGATTAGCATAGCTAGAGAAGCTCGCCTAGAGGACGCCCACATCCGGAGCCCCTCAAGCCACACGGGTTTCACCTATCATCAAGGTAGTCGCAGGTCTAGAATAGATAGGTTTTATTTAAAGGAGGAAGCCGTATCTTCCGCAGTGTCCGTGGTTGAGGTGGAGTTCTCCAACCACTGTATGATTTTGATTTCCCTGAATGTTTCAGAGACCCCCCGGATGGGAAAAGGTTATTGGAAGCTGAATTTGTCCCTCCTGGAGGAAGCGGAGATAAGACAGTCCTTTGAGGATTTTCTTCAGAGTCAGGTACCTTTACTGGGCCTATGTAGTAGTAAGTCAGAGTGGTGGGAGATATTCAAGAAGCGGGTTGCGGGGTTCTTCCGCCAGCTCTCGAGCCTCAGGTCCCTGAACAGGTATCGCCTGTATCAGGGTCTGAGGAGGAAACTCGAGCTTCTTGTCTCGACTGGAGGTAGCCGTGAGGATATCTCCAGAGTGAAATCCTTGCTGATGGGGTGTCAGTACGATAGGCACGCATCTTTGGTTTTTGAGAGGGATTTCGGGAAGTACCGCTCGCCTGACCCTTACAGAAACTGTAAGATGTCAGTGAGTAGTAAAGTCATTTCAGGACTGATTGATAGTAAAGGATCTCTGAATCGGTCCAGACAAGGGATCTTGGAGGTCGTCAGATCCTTCTACTCGCACCTCTTGGGAAGGAAGGATCTAGATCAAGACAAGATGTCGGCTTTCCTGGCTGAAACCATTCCTGAGCCAGGGGTAGACCCCTCTCTTGATGTTTTGGCAGAAAAAATCAGGGAAGAGGAAGTGAGACTGGCGATCGAGGGGCTCGCCCCTAAGAAGTCGCCAGGTCCGGATGGCTTAACATCCGAGTGGTACAGGACCTTTAAGGAGTCTTTAGCTCCCTTCTTGACTGAGGTATTCAATGAGTGTCTCTCCTCGGGCACTCTGCCGAATTCAATGAGGAGGTCAGCCCTGATTCTTCTGTCAAAGGGTAAAGATCCCAGCCGTATTGAGAATGGGAGGCACATAGCTCTTCTCAATACGGACAGTAAGCTTCTGGCTAAGATACTGTTTAATCGGATGGTGAAGTTTGCACCCCGGCTCCTTTCGGGGGCTCAGCACTGCTCTGTTCCAGGCCGAAGCACCTTAAGTGCGGTCCTTAGTGTCAGGGAGGCAGTGGAGTGGAGTAGTGCTGGTTCCTGGAAGGGGTACTTGCTGTCGCTGGATCAGGCCAAAGCGTTTGATCGGGTGAACCACGAGTACCTCTGGTCCGTCCTCCTGAGATATGGCTTACTGTGTACTTTTGTTAATTGGCTTAAGATCTTGTATACAGGGGCAGAGAGTTTCCCACTGGTGAACGGTTGGTCTGGCCGCTCTTTTGAGGTGGGGTCCGGAGTCCGTCAGGGTTGTCCTTTGAGCCTGCTTTTATACGTGTTTGCGATTGATCCCTTCGTCCGGAGGGTAGATTGTGGGCCGTTGGCGGGAGTCGGGATGAGTCTGGCGGAGCTGGATGTTGCCCAGAGAGTAGTGGCGTACGCTGATGATGTCACCATTTTCGTGTCCTCGAGAGAGGAGGTTGATGTGGTGATGTCGGAGGTGGAACGCTACTCGGAGGCATCCGGGTCTAAGATCAACCGGGATAAGTGCGAAAGTCTTTGGCTGGGAGGGGGAGATCCCACGTTTGATCTCCCGGACACCCTTCCAGGGCCCCAAGAGTCAGCAAAAGTTCTGGGCATCACATTCGGCCAGAATGATTATCCCACCAAAAACTGTGATGGTAAGCTCCAGGATGCCACTCAGAAGGTGAACCAGTGGAAGGGTTGGTCTATGACCCTCAGGGAAAGGGTACACCGGATCAAATCGTACCTGCTCCCCTTGTTTATCTATCTGGGCAGCGTATGTATCTTGCCAGAAGCTTACTACACTAGGATCTACAGCCTGTTTTTCCAACTGTTATGGGGAAACAGGATGAACCTAGTCAAGAGGGAGGTTACGTACTGCACGAGGAGACTTGGGGGTTTATCTATGGTAAACCCTGTGGTGTTCTTAACGAACACCTTCTTGAAAACTAACATCTCAAACCTCTGGTCAGAGAGGGCTCCTCCGTGGGTACTCTCCTGCAGAGAATGGTTTCGGCCTTTCTTCCAGGAATGGGAGACAGGAGGGCAAGTGAAGGACCTCCGTACGCCCCATGGATATCTTCCGGCTTATGCTACCCCGACTCTGAAGGCGATACGTCGGTGTGGTCTGGGAGTGTGGGAGATCAGGACCCAGTCAAGGCAGTTCCTTGACAAACGACTTGACCCACTTCCAGAAGCCTCTGGCGCTCAGGGACTGCCCAGGTCGGGATCTGAGGATGGAGTTGTACCTTTTAAACATGAAAAGGATCCCCCAGAAGTTTTGGGACTTGGCCTGGCGCTGCTTTCAGGGGAAGCTATATGTGAGGGACAATTTGAAGTGTAGGAACTCTGATGACCGGGGATGTCCCCGAGAAGAGTGCGGGGACACGCTTGAAAGCATGGACCATTTCCTGCTTCATTGTCCCTTTAATATAGGGGTTTACAACAGGGTGGGTGCTTCCATCGTCTGGAATCAACTTGCCGGCCTGGACTTATGGGGCATTCAGGAACCTGGATGGCCAAGATCGGGGCACTTTATACTTAGTTAGTTTAGTGGTTAGGTACTACACATGGAATGCATAGTGCTTAGTGTGCTTAGTGTCGACCCAACAGAAAATCCTCTCCGAGGTGGAGGTCTGTAGGAACATCATCGGTGACCTCGGGAAGATCAGGTCTTTGGAGTATGGCAGTCTTGGTAACAGTAGGGCTTCTCTCCTATGGAGAGGGTTTTCTTTTGATGTGCCCTAGGTACTAGACCTTTTAGGTAGAGTACCTTTATTTTGGTTAGGGACAGTGTTATAGGGATAGAGATAGGATGAGAACAGGGTTAGTTTGAATGGAGGGATAGGATTAGGGAGAATTGTAGGGGGAGTTAGGGAAAGAGTGTAAAATTATTTTGAATGTATCAAGTCTGCCATCCTTCTTCCTGGTGGAGGGCTAATGCATGTGCACTTTTTCAAGAAAAAGAAAAGAAAAACAGTATAACAATCCAACGATAGAGCAAAACATTCGCCATTTGGATACAGAGCTGTGAAATAGGGTCATTAGGACATGTGGACATATGGACTGATACATGAGCAGTATGTAGTCAGAACAGTATTTCATCATATCATCAGTAGAGCTACACACTTCAAGAATCCCATTCAAACGTGTATGCATAAACATTGTAAACGTGTACCCCCTTGACAGATATAGCAATGGTGTATTCATGATGGAAGTTGTAGGGCCCCCAAGGTATACCCGATGACTCCCAAACAGTACCACTCAGTGGAACTGAAGGGCCTAACTATTTCTGCAATTTCGTCTGTTGAATAATGCTCTAGAATAAACACTTCCCACTTATCAAAGAATTTGGTAGTGCGTGTGGTCTCATGTCTCTCCGAGTCAAGCCTATCGAGGTTGCATAGACGCTTCATTTGGGAAGTCACCATAAAAATAGTAGGTGGTGAGGATGACAGCCATGAATCAAAAATACATCTCAATGCCACCAATAGTATAATATGGACCAATTGGGGTACTTTCGGTAGGGAGTGTCGTGAGTGGTCAGGTGGTCTGAATTGATGAAACAGTAGAGCTCTTGGAGAGTTAGACAGAGTCACATTCCATGTTTGTGTAATATAGGTGAGCAGTATTCTCCAGTAGGGTATTATGTGAGAACAAGTCCAAATGCCATGCCAAAGGTCAGTTAGGGGAGTGGAACATTTGGGGCAGGCAGTGATCCTATCCGGGAAATTGGGAGTCGGTAAGATGTTAAAACCATAGATCGCCCTATGAGCAAGTTTAAAGTATGTTTCTCGCCATCGTTCATTAATGACACACCTACGAATGATCGACCACCCACGTAATATACAGTCAGAGATATCCACATCAGGGATCCATTTGGACCAGGAAGCAAATATTTTAGAGGGGTCCGTCTTGATCAACATCTTTTTAAGTGTCACGTATATGGAGGATATCCACAGCTTATGAGGGACTGAACCAATAAGGTAATCTAGGGCATGGTCATGTGTTTCTATCTTATGGTTGCGTAAGCGTGAGGAAAAAAAAGAATATAACTGATTTAAAGGGAATATATGGGAGGGTGGCAGTTGAAAGGTGTTCAATAAGGTTTGAGGAGATAGCCAGCGTTTGTTGGGTTTATCAATAAGATCGCATGCAGAAGATAGACCCTGGTGTGCCCACAAAGTGAATGTGTGTGTAGGGATGGTTACAGGCAATTCGGGATGACAAGTTAACGGGTGATATTTAGAGACCAGGAATGGTAGCTTAAATAATTTACGAACTTCCTTCCATGTGGCCACGGTGTCCCTTAGAAGGACAGATCGTTTCATTAAGCTGGGCATTTTCGCATAAGCGATGTGTAACAGGATCCGCAGATCCCAGGGGTGCGCGAGCGCCCTTTCCAAATCGCCTACCACATGAATGGAAGAGCCATGGATCCAATCGATCACAAAACCAAACAAGCAAGAAAGATTGTATCCCCTCACGTTAGGGAAATTCAGTCCCCCCTCCTGCTTGTCTAGCATTAATTTGTGTAGAGCAATGCGGGGACGCTTGCCCGCCCATATAAATTTAGTGAAGGCCAAATTTTATTTATGTATATCTGCGTGTTTAAGGAGTAGTGGTAAGGTCTGGAGTGGATATAGGAGCCGCGCGAAACGAATCATTTTAACTAAATGACATCTCCCCATGAAGGTTAGAGGAAGGCCATGCCATCTTGTCAGTTCTGTGCATATTTTGGATATGATTGGGGGGAAGTTAAGAAAATAAATCGTATTAGGAGTTTTTCCCACTTTGATCCCCAAATAGGTAACCGAGGAATCCGCTATGCGTATACCCAATTGAGTTATGTTAGCCACCCATCGCGGCGGGTGTACACCCAATGGAAGTACTTCCGATTTGGAGACGTTGACCCTATATCCCGAGAAGGTGCCAAAAGGGTTAGGTGGTCAAGAATAACATGCAGTGAGGTGTCTGGGTCATTTAAGAAGAGCAAAATGTCGTCTGCGAACATGGTAAGTTTCACCTCCCGCTCTCCGACCTTGATGCCCTCGTACACTGGGGATGTCAGTAATGATCGCGCTAGAGGTTCCAATACAAGGTCGAAGAGAAGGGGCGAAAGAGGGCAACCCTGTCTCATTCCTTCAAATAACGCAATGGGTGATGACAGTATCCCTGGCGTGTAGATCCTGGCCGTGGGCGCCCTATATACTCACGTTAAATAATTACGAAACGCACCGTGCAGGCCCGCCCGGTCTAGCACCATCCCCAACCAGTCCCATCTCAAATTATCGAAGACCTTTTCGGCGTCAAGAGCCAGTAGCGCTGGTCGATCTCCCGGTTGAGGGCTATGCTGGAGCCGGTCCAAGACGGCTACGACCGTTCTGATATTCATGGTTGCGGATCATTGTCTGATAAAGCCTACCTGGTGGGTATCCACTAGTGTCGGCATGAACCTCGCCAGTCTGTCTGCTAGAATTTTGGACAAGATTTTGACATCCTGGTTTATCAATGATATGGGCCTGTATGAGCCGGGATCCCTTAAGTCTTTACCCTTTTTAGGCAATACTTTAATATAGGCCATAGAAGCTTCATCAGGGATATTGCCCGTAGATAGAAATTCCTTGTATACATCGGTAAGTAGTGGTGAAAGTTGTGGTAAAAGCGATTTAAAGAATTCCCCGGTGTACCTGTCAGGGCCTGGCGCTTTATTGTTATGTAAATTGCGGATGACAGCCTGAATTTCTGCCTCTGTGACTGGAGCATTAAGCATCTCCCTCTGGTCATCCGACAGAGAGGGGAGATCAAGACTCCTCAAAAATGTTTCTCCTGCCAGTAGGTTAGAAGGGGAGTCTGCATATAAAGTGGCATAAAAGTTTTCTAAAATTTTATTAATGCCGTGAGGGTCATGTTTTAAAGTACCCGTGGAGTCCCTAAGTGTAGTTATGTGGGAGGGGGGCTGTCTCCCTTTCGCCAGGCAAGCCAAAAGACGTCCAGCTTTGTTGCCGTGACGGAAGAGATCAACTTCAAATTGGGATCTTTTCATACGCTCATGTCTGTCTAGCCATATCTCGTAGTCAGATTTGGCCTGTTTCCATGCCTCCTTATGTGATTCGTTCGAGGAATTAAGAAAAAGAGCGTAGGCTTCCTTTAGGCGAGAGCTGGTGGCTAGAAGTTGTGTGCGGGATTTGCGCTTTAGTGCCGAGATATGGGCTATCAACCGTCCCCTGAGGACTGCCTTCCCTGTTTCCCAGAACAATACTGGGTTTTGCCTGTGTGAGTCATTTGTAGTCGCAAATTCTAACCACCAGGCCCTGAGCAACTCCACGAAGTCCTCGTCTTTTGTCAGATAGGAAGGAAATCTCCAGAGTATATCAATTCCCTTGGGGCAAGAGGGAAATAGGTCTAAGATTATTGGGGCATGGTCTGATAATGCCAGATCTCCAAAGTCCACCGAACACAACCGATAGGTCAACTCCATGCTCATAAGAAAATAATCTAATCTCGACCATGATCCGTGGACACTGGAGAAATGCGTAAACTCTCTATCGTCCGGATGAACAAGTCTCCAGGTATCCACTAAGCCCAATTGGTCCATGAAGGGTGCGAGAACACAATCCCGAGCTCTCGGTAATGGGTTGTGAACATTAGGGTTGTTCCGGTCTACTCGGACATCCAGAACGGTATTAAGGTCGCCCCCTATCAGTTTCCTGTCTACTGTATCCGATTGGATCTCACTAGCCAATTCCCTAAAAAAAGATCCATTCTCCCCATTAGGTGCGTAAATATTGTATAGGCTCAGGATTTCCCCATTGTGTTCTATGGTGAGGTGTGATACTCTGCCGTCCGAGTCAGTACTGTGAGAGATAAGAGAAAAGGCAAATGACTTGTGCAATAGTGTGAGGACTCCCGCTTTGCCGTCTTTGGCGGAGGACCCGTAAACCTGACCCACCCATTGTTGACGCATCCTGAAGAAATCCTGGTCTGTTAGGTGGGTTTCTTGTAATAACTCAATATCCGGAGAATAGGACCTCTTCAGGAAGCGTAAAAACAATCTCCGCTTGTGCGGGGACCTAAGGCCCTTCACATTCCAGGATATAATTTTAAGTATAACAATACCCTGCTAATGAGACCGGCAGATATATATCAGAAAACACTAAGGAATATGCAGTCGGAAGAAGGCATGTCATAGTAGTGACTAAAAGAAACCAATGTGTGTTCTGACAATAACGTGTAGCCTTAGTGTGTGGTATGAAACCCATGTCCTGTAAAGAAAAACAGCGTGGAGAATAATGCAACATAGTCATCATAATGAAAACATAAACTAAAACAATCAAAAAAACACTAATGAGAACCCAGTGGGCCGACAGATGGAACCAGTCGCACCAGGTCGGGTTAAGGGACTTCCTTTTTTCTGACGACATAGGTAGCATCAAAAACAGCAGGACAATGAGGCCCTCCGCCCCCTCCCCCTCACTAGTCGGCTCCGAGACCCGGTGATATCAACGTTAGAACACATGTTAGAGACACGCTAACCCAGGGAGAAGTAGTCTCCAATCTTGGCCTCTTGCAATGGTATGCCCCCTCCGCAAAAAGAAAAATATACACACATAACAGAGTAATAGGAGAGGAGAAGAAAAACCTGTTCCCAGTGGCTCGCGTAGCGGTCGGTCTGTCCGAAAGGGAGGATCAGTCAGCAAGGCAGTGCAAAAAGGAATACAAGTCTCAGTCTGGTGAGGAGGTGCGTTCCCCGCCGTGTCCATTCCTTGGAGAGTGTTGTCTACGTCGGCGACTTCTCGGCGCAGGAGAGCATGCTACATCTCTGGCAGGTGATCTGGAGCGGTCGTCTCGCCTGGAAGAGCGGGATCTCCTACTCGGGGTAGCGCGTGCAGATCTTCTGGATGAGGAATTCAGGATTTGTTCCAAAGATGAGGAAGCGGCTTCTGGAGATTTATAGGTGGAAATAGATCCGTCAGGGTGGAACACTCTCAATATAGCAGGATACTGTAACTGGAATCTGTATTTGGCTTTAAAGAGTGCAGTACAGATGGCGCTGAAAGCTCGTCTCCGTTTAGCCACCTTCACAGAGAAATCTTCAAATATGAGAAGGCTCATACCCTGGACTACAAGGGGTTGGGACAGTCGTCTGTAAGCACGTAATATCTCCACCTTATCATTGAAGTCCAGGAGTTTCAAAATTACTTGCCGAGGGTGATGTGCCAAAGCTGCAGGACCATTTGAAGGTCGATCTGGAGGCGGGCCAATCCTGTGTGCCCTTTCCACCCGGCAGGGGTGCGACAGGCCCAGTGTTTTGGGTAAGTCCCTCTCACAGAACCGTTGCAGATCAGCGGGGTGTATAGATTCCTGTACACCCACTATACGCAGATTATTTCTTCTGGACCTGTTTTCAAGGTCCTCCATTTTCTCCGATACTCTGGACAGTTCAACTTCTGCCGCTTTCAATCGTCGTTCCATAAGAGAATCACCATCCTCCAAGTGGGACACCATCTGCTACACGTCAGTGATTCGCCCTGTATGAGCAGACACTTCCAAAGTCAGGTTCTGTAAGGTAGCTTTAAGAACCTCCTCCACTGTCTGTTGCACATTAGGGGTAATGCGGAGTGCCATTTCAGTGGCCAGCATTTGATAGTCAAAGTGGACTGGCAGTCCTTGTGAGACAGGAGGTTATGACAGGACAGGTGTTATGTATGCCCCTGCTATCTGCATTATCCACCTGTCCTGGAGGTAAGGCACTGGCAGGTGAGGGGGCTGACAAAGTGACCTCCATTTCCCCCTGAGAGTCCTCAGTGTGTGGAGAGGGCTGAAGAGGCTGTGGGAGTGCAGCGCAGGCCGCCCGCGGCACTGCGGTATTATCAGTCGCGGCCGCAGCCATTTTGAGTGAGCCGCCGGCTGATTTCATGGCCGAGGCCAGTGGCGGCGTTGCGGGCGGACCTCCACTGCGCTGAATGAAGCGCTCCATACCTGGAGGTGAGTAGCGTCTCCGGGGGCCTGTCACCGGGACGAGAGGACGTATGGAGCCAGGTACAGGCAGGTACAAGCTGGGGAGGTGCGGGAGCTCACTGCAGAGGCTCCTACATCGGCCGCGCCGGAACCGGAAGTCCTCTTTGTTTTGTTTTTAAGCTGATATGGTATGAAGGGCTTACAGGCGACCAAACTTGGGCCTAAAGTGGGTTGTGGTTCAGTGTGTATAAGTTTGTGTATAAGTTGGTTGGGAGGAGTGCTAGGTGGGGAGGGTGTGCTTGTGGGTGGTGGTGTTCATCTTTGGGGGACCTGACATGGGTCAGTTAAGGACTGGACTTTGTGAACTGTAAGAACGGTATGGACTCTGACCCATGAACAGGAGGGGTGGTGTGGGTGAGGGTAAAGTTTTAGTGTAGGGTTTTTTCCTATGGTTTTCTATTGATTTTGTAGGTGTTTTCTGTAGTGCATATATTTTGTTTATATTATATTTTATTTATATAGTAAATTTAGTAATTTTGTACCTATATTGTGTTATATCTATATTGTTTCATATTGTTTCATGTTATAGCGTTATGGTACGGACAGGTTTACAGTAAATTTCCTGCTTCAAGTTTGGGCTGCGGCAAATTTTTCGCCGCAGCGCAAACTCCTAGCGGGAAATTTGCCGTAGCACGCCAGTGTGAATGTACCCTAAAAACACTACACTACACTAACACATAATAAAGGGTAAAACACTACATATACACCCCCTTACACTGCCCCCCCCCCCCCAATAAAAAATTAAAAACGTCTTGTACGGCAGGGTTTCCAAAACGGAGTCTCCAGCTGCTGCAAAACAACAACTCCCAGCATTTCTGGACAGCCACTGACTGTCCAGGCATGCTGGGAGTTTAGCAACAGCTGGAGGCACCCTGTTTGGGAATCACTGGCGTAGAATACCCCTATGTCCACCCCTGTGCAATCCCTAATTTAGTCCTCAAATGCGCATGGCGCTCTCTCACTTCGGAGCCCTGTCGTATTTCAAGGAAACAGTTTAGGGCCACATATGGGGTATCTCCGTACTCGGGAGAAATTGCACTACAAATTTTGGGAGTCTTTTTTTTTCCTTTTACCGCTTGTGAAAAGGAAAAGTTGGGGGCTACACCAGCCTGTTAGTGTAAAAAAATAAAATTTTTTACAATTACATGCTGGTGTTGCCCCATACTTTTTATTTCCACAAGCGGTAAAAGGAAAAAACAGACCGCCAACATTTGTAACACAATTTCTCCTGAGTACGGAAATACCCCAGATGTGAGCGTAAAATGCTCTGCGGGCTCACAACAAGGCTCAGGAATGAGAGCGCACCATGTACATTTGAGGCCTAAATTGGTGATTTGCACAGGGGTGGCTGATTGTACAGCGGTTCATACAAATGGAAAAAAAAAATACCCAAATGTGACCCTATTTTGGAGAATACACCCCTCACCGAACATGACAAGGGGTATAATGAGCCTGAACACCCAACAGGTGTTTGACGAATTTTCATTAAAGTTGGATGGGAAAATGAAAAAAAAAAATATTTTTACACTAAAATGCTGGTGTTACCCTACATTTTTCATTTTCAAAAGGGAAAATAGGAAAAAAGCCCCCCCAAATTTGTAACCCCATCTCTTCTGAGTAAGAACATACCCCATATGTGAATTTAAATTGCTCTGCGGGCGAACTTCAATGCTCAGAAGAGAAGGAGCGCCATTGGGATTTTGTAGAGAAAATTTGTCCGGAATTGAAGGCCACATATGTTTACAAAGCCCCCATAGTGCCAGAACAATGGACCCCCGACACATGTGACCCCATTTTGGAAACTACACCCCTCACGTAATGTAATAAGGGGTACATTGAGAATTTACGCCCCACAGGTGTCTGACAGATTTTTGGAACAGTGGTCCGTAAAAATGAAAAATTTTATTTTTCATTTGCACAGCCCACTGTTCCAAAGATCTGTGGGGTGTAAATACTCACTGCACCCCTTATTAAATTCTGTGAGGGGTGTAGTTTCCAAAATGGGGTCACATGTGGGGGGGTCCACTGTTCTGGCACCACGGGGGGCTTTGTAAACGCACATGGCCCTGACCATTCCAAACTAATTCTCTTTCCAAAAGCTCAATGGCGCTCCTCCTCTTCTGAGCATTGTAGTTCGCCAGAACTTTCACAGAAAGAAAGCCGTTCACTGCGGCATCTTGGTCATTAGATCGGTCAGCCTGGTCCCAGCCGGAGTGGTTGTGGTGCAAAACTGTGCAGCTAGGAAAAAAACGCCAGTAAGTGCCGGCTGCATTCACCAGCACAGAAAGCCATATATGCCAGCGGAAAGCCGCCACATAAATGCTGCACGTGCTGTATGCTGCAACTATGCAAATATATCTAGCACAGCCTGCAGTCTGTTCACACCTATTGTGAAAACATTCATTTCAGCTGGGATTACACTTGGCGTGTTTGTCATAAAAAACACCATGCTCGCTGCGGGCACATGTTAGGTTGGAATCAATAGGGTAATATGAAACACCAGACACTAATGGGGGTTTCTTCATCCTTTTATGGTGTTTTTAGGCTATCAAATCTGTGGGATGCCGAGAGCATGTTTTTTTTTTGGGGGGGGGGGTATTTTTTCACAATTTTTTTTTATAGAAATCCTTCAGTCAAATGATGAAAGAATCACATGACTTGTAATGAGAAAAGCCAGAGGGGAAAAAAACACCAAAGAAAAAACACTTCCTGTAATAATAATAATAATAATAATAATGATGATGATGATGATGATGATGATGATGATAATAATAATAATACACATTGGGACAGATGTATGAAAACCTGTGCAGTGGTCAAGTGGACCAATTGCCCATAGCAACCAATCAGATCACTTCTTTCACTTTTCAGAGACCTTTTTAAAAATGAAAGAAACTACCTGATTGGTTGCTATGGGCAACTGGTCCACTTTCCCTCTTCCCTGGTTTTAATAAATCTCTAAGACCCCCCCCCCCCCCCCCAGTGCTTTTAGCAAAAATAACACAAAGATAGCTGAGAAAAGAAATGAGGGGGAAGATTTCGATGTTTGGTTTTTTTTTGCAAAAAAAAGAAAAAAACATCAAACAAGAATTGTGTTTGTTCCTAGGCTTGGGCTGTGATTAAAAACAACATATAAATGGTGTTTTTCAAAGCCCACATTGCTTTATTTCTGGTCCCTTTTCCCCTCTTTCGACAGACGTCTGTCCAGCTATTGCAAAGCTACAACTCCCAGCATGCCCTGACAGCCGAAGGCTGAGAGTTGTAGTTTTGCAACAGGTGGGCAGCCACAGGGGATCGGTGTTGCAGTATGTCAATCTAGGGCCATTGTGTCTGATCTTGAACTGGCAGCAGGAGCCACGACCACTTTAAATCAATGGCTGCTGGGACATCTGACTAGTGACATCCCTCACTCCAGACCGCAACGTCAGGGACGTCACTCGTCAGACGTCCCGGCGGCCAGCGCTGCTCATTGAGCCTACCGGAGTAGCATTGATCTATTTAAGAAACCTATGGGCCCAGGCTGTTGGGGCCACCAAATGATATTACATATACAGAATGTCTGGTTAGGAGAAACAAATATAACGCACCCACAGGGAGTGGCGCCATTTTAATAAAAATTGTCAAAAACCTTAGATAACAGTCATACAGAATATATTAGAAAGCTTTTTTGATTTTCAGCCAATCAGAGAGCAGCACTACTGAAATAGAACTCCCAGGAGGTAACAGCGTGTCACACATGTGATGTCATAACCATTGTCCACCAAAGAGCAGCACTGAGCAGAAATAACACGGCTCCTGTTCATTCTCCATCAGTGAGGGGCCGGTGCTGGACACTGTGTAGGGACGCGGGAATGCAAAGTCATACACATGACTGTGACTGGTAAGTGTTACATTGTTGTGTCCAAAAGATCTTTAGTGCAGTTCCATGTGTATTTCTATGATAAACATGTAAATGATTTATCTTTTTTTTCTTATCTTAGATGCACTATTTCCAGGACATGGAGTAGCATTTCCGGACCTACAGCAAGACGTTGGATGAAGGCATAGCCCCAGAAATAACACTGGTCCTGTTCATCAGTGAGGGGCCGGTGCTGGACACCGTGTAGGGACACGGGAATGCAAAGTCATGCACATGACTGTGACTGGTAAGTGTTACATTGTTTTGTCCAAAAGGTCTTTATTGCAGTTCCATGTGTATTTCTATGATAAACATGTAAATAACCTATCTTTTTTGTCCCCTATCTTAGATGCACTATTTCCAGGACATGGAGTAGCATTTCGGGACCTACAGCAAGACGTTGGATGAAGGCACAGGCCTAGGAATCATGCACATACACAGAAACATTTGCCCAAATTATAGAGGTAACCTCCTTTAGTATGCCCAGAGGAAGGGCCATACAGTAGCCATGGATTCCCTACAGGTTTCCTCCCCTCTGGAGGTTTTTCCTGTCCTGAGTATTAGTTACTGTACGCTCTTTGTGAGTGATGGGAGGTTACAAAAAATCCCCTACACAAACATTTTAATAAAGAATAAATAAAGTTCCCCTTTTTTTAAACTGTTCTTTGACTTGTTCGACTCATTTATTTATTTCTGTGTGTGAAAATAGAGTTAGCAAAACATGGATGACCAAAGCTGCTCTCCTGCACGATCTGCATAATGCGGTGCGGAGAGAGGCAACTGGTGCTGGGTGGTGCAGTTTATGAGGCAAACGTAGAACACCCAGCAAGTTCCATGCACAAGCCTTTTTCTGATGAATGGGACTCATGCAGGGAACTTGCTAGGGGTCATACGGTTGCAAAGGATCAACTTTTGGGTACATGAACTGTCCCTTAAAGGGGTACTCCGCCTCTAGATATCTTATCCCCTATGTAAAGGATAGGGGATAAGATGTCTGATCAATGGGATCCTGCTGCTGGGACCCCAGCAATCTCCATGCAGCAACCAAAATTCTAAATAGTATGTTTAGCTCACTGGTTCCTGTGGTGGGATTCGTGACATCATGCCACACCTTCTTGTGACATCACACCACCTCCCATAGACATAAATGGAAAGGGCGTGGCGTGAGGTCACGACCCGCACCACGAGAACCCAGAGTTCTAAATATATTATTTGGAACGCCGGGTGCTGCATGAAGATTGCGGGGGTCCCAGTGATCAGTCATCTTTTGTCCTATCCTTAAGGTAGGGGATAAGATATCTAGGGGTGGAGTACCACTTTAAGGAATTAGAGAGTGTAGGCATGCCTTACAAGCAGGTAGAAAAAGAACAGCTGGGAGAAATGACAGGACACAAAGCAATATTTGGCTGGGACCGATTTTGGGTGTGTTCTGGCCAATTAAAGGAAAACTATGGCAAAAATTAACTTATCCCCTATCCATGGGTTATGGGATAAGTAGCTGATCGTGGGGGGTCCCCCTGCAATACCTGGGATGAGACCCGTCGCTCAGTGAGAAGCGCTCGCTGCAGACGTCAAATCTCAATTTCCCTGAACCCCCCCCCCTTCCTTCATGTCCACCACAGACGCCCCCAGACTGCTGTCTCTTACAGAGTTTTATGCCCAGAAATGGTTGGCTACTCACTTTGTCAGTAGATTCTCATCCTAAATATGAAGACAATCGGGGAAATGTACCTGTGGAGAGGAAATGTTGTCCAGTTGCTCTTAGCAACCAATCAGATCACTTCTTTTATTTTTCAGAGGTCTTCTCAAGAATGAAAGAAGCAATCTGATTGGTTGCTATGGGCAACCTGATGAAAACATCTTTTTTTTCTTTAACAACTACAGTACTACAACTCCCATTGTAGTGTGTCTTTTCAACCTGTGCCTCCTCCAACCCTGACCCTTAGGGGGGCATAGACGGACCACACTGGGGGTTGTAGTACTTTCATTTTTACAGTTCCCCTATAACTCTGCAGCTTCGGTAGAAGTATGAGGCTCAGCCTTAGAGTCAGTGTATCTGGCTGCTCCAGTGTTCTTCTCTTTTACAGCCTGGACACTGTTCTCCTCCACACTGGTCCCTGTGGTCCGGTCAGATGGTTCTGGACTGGGGCTGAATGGTTGCTTGAGGGATTTAGTGGCAGATTTTTTTGGGACTTCAGTTGTTGGATGACCTCTCTTCAGTGGCTGCTGATATTCGTAGTGCAGAATTTACAGGTGTTACGAAAAAGGGGTACTCCGGGGGAAAACATTATTTTATTTTAGTTTTTTTAAATCAACTGGTGCCAGAAAGTTAAACAGATTTGTAAATTACTTCTTAAAAATCTTAATCCTTACAGTACTTATCAGCTGCCGTATGCTACAGAGGAAGTTGTATAGTTCTTTTCGGTCTGACTACAGTGCTCTCTGTGAGTAGGAGCAAATCTCCATAGTAAACTTCTCCTACTCCGGACAGTTCCTCACATGGACAGAGGTGTCAGCAGAGAGCACTTCCTGTGGAACACAGCAGCTGTTGGGTGTGTCTGACTTCCAGAGTTTTCCAGAGAGAGAGGATTAAAGCAGTGTTTCCTACAGCCTTTTCCCCAGGAGGGTGGCAGCTTCCTTGGGAGAGCCTCCTGCTATGGAGCCCCAGACTTCCACCCCTCGAACTAGGACGGCGGGGGGTGGGAGTGAGAGAGCTACGGCCGATTCCCAGGACAGGGTGAGAAGATCCAGCAGGCTCCGCAGTAATGTGGAGCCCACTCCCCCGTCCGTCGCTGGAAACCGCAAGGCGTCCGGTAAGAAGCTTATGGTTATGTCTTCGGGGACTGTGTCTGATACTATGGAACCCCAGCAATGGGGGGTGAAGGGTCCCAGGGAGTCGCTAGCTACTTTCGGTTCCCGCATGCAGGCAAATCTAGTAGAATATGAGTAGCTGGGAAAAAAGCTGAAAATCATAAGGGAAGACCTGAAGTTTGCTCGCTACCAAACAGATAACTCTGCCAAGGCCATGAGGGCAAGGTTCGCTGCCAGGGTGTGTCAGCTGAAGGCAGAGGAGCAGGAGGTGGTGAGAGCCCGAATGCTGATTGTAGAGGGTGCAGGCATGTTTAAAGAAAAATTAAAGAATGAAGACCGCTATAAAACCATGCGTACCCCTGTGAAGGAGGAAGAGGATAGTCAGGGGGAGGAAGAGTGCTTGTGTGTCACGGAGGAGAAGATGGAGGAAGGTGGTGAGGGAGATGGCAGCAGTGAGGGAGATGAGAGTGAGGGGGATGTGTGTGATACCCCGTATACCCCTAAGACCTCTGTCACCCCGAGTGCAGATTACATCAACCCTGCCCAAGTCGCCTTACCAGCCACCTCTGAGGAAAGTGACAGTAGTGATGGAGGTGACAGTGGACTGGTCTGTGGGGGGCTCCTGCGGGCCATAGTGATGCAGGAGTCACCCACCCGTCTGGAAAATTGCAGTTTTGGCCAGGACCTGGGCCCTGAGGGGAGGAAGAGGAAAAAAAAAAGAAGAAGAAAAAGGCTGAGGAGCAGATAAAGTTTGTTTTCTCTCCAATCCAGCAGTCTGGGCCACCTGAAAAGTTGATTCAGGCTGCTGGGCCTCCCACCCTGCCAGATCCCGCTTCTGCTGTGGAACGGGACCAGCACGGGGGGTACAGTGCTGCATCCAACAAGGCCGCAGGTGCTACAGTCACGCGTCCTGCTGGTAGGAAAGAGCAGGACGGGCTAATGGTGGGCAATAGTTATGCGGCAGTTTGCGAGGGGAGCGGTTCCCCGAGTATTGTGGGCAATGTTACTAGCCCTGCGGGGCACTTCCCTGAGAGGGGGGGGGGGGAGTGTCCAGGCGCCTGAGGTGTGTGGTGAGATCTTCTGCTCGGGGGGCGGTCCCCTGGGCGCTGCTAGTAGTGTCGGTGCTGCGGGGCACTCCCCTGAGAGGGGGGGGAGCATCCAGGTGTCAGAACCTGCTGCTGAGCCCGTGCGGTTGGGCACAGTGTGTGGCGCGGACACTGCAGGGATCTCCCCTGTGAGAGAGGGGAGTCCCTGCACATCAGTGGCACGAGGAGGGGTGAAGTTGCGCCCGGAGGGGCAGCCTCAGCGTCGGGAGGTGAAGTCGGCGGTAACATCTTGAATGGAGGAGGAGTCAGCGTCGCCGACAATGGCAGCCGCCGGTGACCTGAGAATGTACAAAAAGGCCAAGCTAAAGCATGTCCAGGCCAGCCCAGAGGTAGTGGGTGAAGCAGCTGCTGATCCCAAAAATACTGTCAATAAAAGCAATGTTAATACAAGGTGTGTGAAAGATGGGAGTGGTAGTGCTGTGGATGAGAGGGGTGTTTGTGGCAGTGGTAGTGGTGCAAATGGGAGGAGTGGTAGTGGTGCAGATGGGAGGAGTGGTAGTGGTGCAGATGGGAGGAGTGGTAGTGGTGTAGATGGGAGCAGTGGTAGTGGTGTAGATGGGAGGAGTGGTAGTGTTGTGGATGGGAGGAGTGGTAGTGGTGTGAATGAGAGTGGTGATAGTGGAGTGAATGAGAGGAGTGGTAGTGGTGCAGATGGGAGGAGTGGTAGTGGAGTGATTGGGAGGAGTGGCAGTTAAGTGAATAAGAGTGGTGATAGTGGAGTGAAGAGGAGGGGTGGTAGTGGTGTGAATGAGAGGAGTGGTAGTGGTGCAGATGGAAGGAGTAGTGGTGTGAATGAGAGTAGTAGTAGTGGTGTGGATGGTAGGGACGGTGTCTGGTCCGGCTGCCCCCCCGGTCGTCAGGAGTTATGCAAGTGTGGCGGCTGGGGGTTCAGTAGGATCTTTACCTCCTGCATCTGGTGAAGGTCAGTTGCAACGGCGCCTCCTGGAGGCACTAAAGAGAGGAGAAAGGACGCTCCAGGTAGAGGGAAAGGAGATGGACCTGTCTTTTTGGGTGGAGAGACATGGTCTGGGAGCGTTTTGAGAGAGGAATGGGTAGGCCGTATGGTCCCTCCAGACACCCGGGCAGGAGGTAGGTCGCAGGAATGTGGCCCGTTTGGTCTGGAAAGGCAAAGATGCGTGGTGGTGGTGGAGCTTCTTTTCCAGATGGGTTTCAGGGCTGGGGACATCTTTGACCTGATTCACCCCTTCGGCTCCTCCGAGTTTGACGTCAGCTTTGTTAGGCCGGAAGGACTAGATCTCTTTTGGTCTAATTATGAGCTGATGAAAAACGAGCCCGGATGGCGAGATTTCGCTGTAAAAGCGGTATCTCGCCAGAGTATGGTAAAGAAAGTGACCGTTTTGACCCGTAACGAGTCACTTTCTTGTTATGACATTATGACCTTGTTGGGCAGGTACGGGGAGGTGACGGACGTCCCCCTGAAGAACTTTGACGAGCACAATATATGGTCTGGGGCCTGGACGTTTTCCGTTCGTCTCAGGCGTTCAGGTAACACGGTCACCCACATCCCTTCGGCCGCCTTTCTGGGACGCGACAGGATTCAGATCTTCTACCAGGGGCAGCCGAGGCTGTGTCACAGGTGTGGTGACCCAAACCACTTTAGTGCCAACTGCACTCAGCAGATATGCGCCCTCTGCTGTGGGGTGGGTCCTCTGGCGGCCACCTGTGGGCAGATTCGGTGTAACTTGTGTGGTGACTTAGGTCACCCGTTCAGCCGGTGTCCACGCTCGTTCTCTAACACTGTGACCGCCCCGGCTGGGGAGAGCCTAACGGTTGCCCCAGCGGGGGAGGGGACTAGTGGAGGAGAGGGGGCACCAAAGCCAGTGAAGGAAAAACATAAGACCCCCTCTATGCGGAGGCGAGAGGAGAAGCGCAGGTTGGAGAGGGCCCTTGAGAATGCCCAGGTGCAAGGGGTGGCTCGGGGTCCCACTCCAGACACTGGCTCAGAAGGAGGTCAGAATAACTCTGAGGCTTTGGGTGGGGCCGAACTGGATGAGGAGATAGGGAGACTGCGTAGGGAAGAAGGTCAAGATGCTCCTTCTTCCATTCATGCCTCTGAATCCGAAACTGTGGATGAGCAGGAGAAGGAGGAGCAGACAGTAAATGGTGGCCAGGAAAAGAAGAAGAGGAGGAAGAAGAAGGATAAGAGTAAGGCAGCGCCGTCCTCCTCTTCAGTTGTAGCCTCAGACCATAGAAGGAACAACTCAGTCTCTGACCCTCTGATCGTCCTTTCAAATCGATATGAGGCCCTTGGGGATACCATCTCCCCTCCTCTTCTCGAGGGTCCGGAGGCAGTGCGGCCTCCAGGAGGTGCCGAGCCTCCTTCCTCTGGGGCAGTTTCCTCAGGGGCTGAGGTAACACCAGATGCTGGAGGTAAAGATCCTGGGATGGATATATCCCTGAGTTTAAAAAGAGGCAAAGGGTCTTCCTCCGATTCAGATGGGGGTGGAGGGAAGGAGAGGAAGAAGGTTTAAGGGGTGAGGCCATCTAACTCAATCACGTTGGCATCCATTAACTGTGCCAGCATAAAATCAGATACGGCTAGATTCGCAGCCTTTGATTTTCTCGGCCGTGTTGAAGCTGACATTTTCTTTTTACAAGAGACCAGGTTGTCAGATCTAGCCTCCCTGGTAAAAGCCAGAAGAGAGTGGAGGCGCGGTCCCTCCCACTGGTCTCTTGCGGCTGAGCCGTATAGTGGGGTGGCGGTCCTTTTTACTGCTCCTGTTGAATGCAGACGGGTTATTGAGTTAGAAATGGGGAGGTGCCTGATCTTAGATGTCTTCATGAAGGGACAAGAGCTCCTACTCATTAACATCTACGCCCCGCAAACTAAGCGGGGCCGTAAAGATCTCTTTATGAGGATTAAGCCCTTTCTTTTTACGAGTCGGCAAGTGATCTTTGGAGGGGACTTCAATAATGTCACAAGGTCTCAAGATAGGAGAGGCTCCAATGGTCCGCTGACTTGCGATAGTGTTGCACTGATTAGCATAGCTAGAGAAGCTCGCCTAGAGGACGCCCACATCCGGAGCCCCTCAGGCCACACAGGTTTCCCCTATCATCAAGGTAGTCGCAGGTCTAGGATAGATAGGTTTTATTTAAAGGAGGAAGCCGTAGCTTCCGCAGTGTCCGTGGTTGAGGTGGAGTTCTCCGACCACTGTATGATTTTGTTTTCCCTGAATGTTTCAGAGACCCCCCCCCCGGATGGGAAAAGGTTATTGGAAGCTGAATTCGTCCCTCCTGGAGGAAGCGGAGATAAGACAGTCCTTTGAGGATTTTCTTCAGAGTCAGGTACCTTTACTGGGCCTATGTAGTAGTAAGTCAGAGTGGTGGGAGATATTCAAGAAGCGGGTTGCGGGGTTCTTCCGCCAGCTCTCGAGCCTCAGGTCCCTGAACAGGTATCGCCTGTATCAGGGTCTGAGTAGGAAACTTGAGCTTCTTGTCTCGACTGGAGGTAGCCGTGAGGATATCTCCAGAGTGAAATCATTGCTGATGGGGTGTCAGTACGATAGGCACGCATCTTTGGTTTTTGAGAGGGATTTCGGGAAGTACCGCTCGCCCGACCCTTACACAAACTGTAAGATGTCAGTGAGTAGTAAAGTCATTTCAGGACTGATTGATAGTACAGGATCTCTGAATCGGTCCAGATCAGGGATCTTGGAGGTCGTCAGATCCTTCTACTCGCACCTCTTGGGAAGGAAGGATCTAGATCAAGACAAGATGTCGGCTTTCCTGGCTGAAACCATTCCTGAGCCAGGGGTAGACCCCTCTCTTGATGTTTTGGCAGAAGAAATCAGGGAAGAGGAAGTGAGACTGGCGATCGAGGGGCTCGCCCCTAAGAAGTCGCCAGGTCCGGATGGCTTAACATCCGAGTGGTACAGGACCTTTAAGGAGTCTTTAGCTCCCCTCTTGACTGAGGTATTCAATGAGTGTCTCTCCTCGGGCACTCTGCCGAATTCAATGAGGAGGTCAGCCCTGATTCTTCTGTCAAAGGGTAAAGATCCCAGCCGTATTGAGAATTGGAGGCCCATAGCTCTTCTCAATACGGACAGGAAGCTTCTGGCTAAGATACTGTTTAATCGGCTGGTGAAGTTTGCACCCCGGCTCCTTTCGGGGGCTCAGCACTGCTCTGTTCCAGGCCGAAGCACCTTAAGTGCGGTCCTTAGTGTCAGGGAGGCAGTGGAGCGGAGTAGAGCGGGTTTCTGGAAGGGGTACTTGCTGTCCCTGGATCAGGCCAAAGCGTTTGATCGGGTGAACCACAAGTACCTCTGGTCCATCCTCCTGAGATATGGCTTACCGAGTACTTTTGTTAATTGGCTTAAGATCTTGTATGCAGGGGCAGAGAGTTTCCCACTGGTGAACGGTTGGTCTGGCCGCTGTTTTGAGGTGGGGTCCGGAGTCCGTCAGGGTTGTCCTTTGAGCCTGCTTTTATACGTGTTTGCGATCGATCCCTTTGTCCGGAGGGTAGATTGTGGGCCATTGGCGAGAGTCAGGATGAGTCTGGCGGAGCTGGATGTCGCCCAGAGAGTGGTGGCGTACGCTGACGATGTCACTATTTTTGTCTCCTCGCGAGAGGAGGTCGATGTGGTGATGTCGGAAGTGGACCTCTACTCGGAGGCATCTGGGTCTAAGATCAACCGGGATAAGTGTGAGAGTCTCTGGCTGGGAGGGGGAGATCCCACGTTTGATCTCCCGGACACTCTTCCCGGGCCCCAAGAGTCAGCAAAAGTTTTGGGCATCATATTCGGCCAGGATGATTATCCAACCAAAAACTGGGATGGTAAGCTCCAGGATGCCGCTCAGAAGGTGGACCAATGGAAGGGTTGGTCTATGACCCTCAGGGAAAGGGTACACCTGATCAAATCGTACCTGCTCCCCTTGTTTATCTATCTGCAGCGTATGTATCTTGCCAGAAGCTTACTACATTAGAATCTACAGCCTGTTTTTCCAACTGTTTTGGGGAAACAGGATGAACCTAGTCAAGAGGGAGCATATTTGGCTTTTTGAGAGCAAATTTTGCTCGGGGGGCATGTCGCATTTAGGAAGCCCCTATGGTGCCAGAACAGCAAAAAAAAAAAAAACACATGGCATACCATTTTGGAAACTAGACCCCTTGAGGAACGTAATAAGGAATAAAGTGAGCCTTAATACCCCACAGGTGTTTCACGACTTTTGCATATGTAAAAAAAAAAAAAAAATTTCCACTAAAATGTGTGTTTCCCCCCAAATTTCACATTTTTGCAAGGGTTAATATGTGAAAATACCCCCCAAAATTTGTAACCCCATCTCTTCTGAGTATGGAGGTACCCCATAAGTTGACCTGAAGTGCACTATGGGCGAACTATAATGCTCAGAAGAGAAGGAGTCATATTTGGCTTTTTGAGAGCAAATTTTGCTCGGGGAGCATGTCGCATTTAGTAAGCCCCTATGGTGCCAGGACAGCAAAAAAAACCACATGGCATACCATTTTGGAAACTAGACCCCTTGAGGAACGTAACAAGGGGTACAGTGAGCATTTGCCCCCCACTGGTGTCTGACAGATCTTTGGAACAGTGGGCTGTACAAGTTTTCATTTTCACGGACCACTGTTCCAAAGATCCGTCAGACACCTGTGGGGGGTAAATTCTCACTGCACCCCTCATTACATTCCCTGAGGGGTGTCGTTTCCGAAATGGGGTCACATGTGGGTTTTTTTTTTTGCGTTTGTCAAAACCGCTGTAACAATCAGCCACCCCTGTGCAAATCACCTCAAATGTACATGGTGCGCTCTTCCTTCTGGGCCTTTGGTTTTTGAGAGGGATTTCGGGAAGTACCGCTCGCCCGATCCTTACACAAACTGTAAGATGTCAGTGAGTAGTAAAGTCATTTCAGGACTGATTGATAGTACAGGATCTCTGAATCGGTCCAGATCAGGGATCTTGGAGGTCGTCAGATCCTTCTACTCGCACCTCTTGGGAAGGAAGGATCTAGATCAAGACAAGATGTCGGCTTTCCTGGCCGAAACCATTCCTGAGCCAGGGGTAGACCCCTCTCTTGATGTTTTAGCAGAAGAAATCAGGGAAGAGGAAGTGAGACTGGCGATCGAGGGGCTCGCCCCTAAGAAGTCGCCAGGTCCGGATGGCTTAACATCCGAGTGGTACAGGACCTTTAAGGAGTCTTTAGCTCCCCTCTTGACTGAGGTATTCATTGAGTGTCTCTCCTCGGGCACTCTGCCGAATTCAATGAGGAGGTCAGCCCTGATTCTTCTGTCAAAGGGTAAAGATCCCAGCCGTATTGAGAATTGGAGGCCCATAGCTCTTCTCAATACGGACAGGAAGCTTCTGGCTAAGATACTGTTTAATCGGCTGGTGAAGTTTGCACCCCGGCTCCTTTCGGGGGCTCAGCACTGCTCTGTTCCAGGCCGAAGCACCTTAAGTGCGGTCCTTAGTGTCAGGGAGGCAGTGGAGCGGAGTAGAGCGGGTTTCTGGAAGGGATACTTGATGTCCCTGGATCAGGCCAAAGCGTTTGATCGGGTGAACCACAAGTACCTCTGGTCCATCCTCCTGAGATATGGCTTACCGAGTACTTTTGTTAATTGGCTTAAGATCTTGTATGCAGGGGCAGAGAGTTTCCCACTGGTGAACGGTTGGTCTGGCCGCTGTTTTGAGGTGGGGTCCGGAGTCCGTCAGGGTTGTCCTTTGAGCCTGCTTTTATACGTGTTTGCGATCGATCCCTTCGTCCGGAGGGTAGATTGTGGGCCGTTGGCGAGAGTCAGGATGAGTCTGGCGGAGCTGGATGTCGCCCAGAGAGTGGTGGCGTACGCTGACGATGTCACTATTTTTGTCTCCTCGCGAGAGGAGGTCGATGTGGTGATGTCGGAAGTGGACCTCTACTCGGAGGCATCTGGGTCTAAGATCAACCGGGATAAGTGTGAGAGTCTCTGGCTGGGAGGGGGAGATCCCACGTTTGATCTCCCGGACACTCTTCCCGGGCCCCAAGAGTCAGCAAAAGTTTTGGGCATCATATTCGGCCAGGATGATTATCCAACCAAAAACTGGGATGGTAAGCTCCAGGATGCCGCTCAGAAGGTGGACCAATGGAAGGGTTGGTCTATGACCCTCAGGGAAAGGGTACACCTGATCAAATCGTACCTGCTCCCCTTGTTTATCTATCTGCAGCGTATGTATCTTGCCAGAAGCTTACTACATTAGAATCTACAGCCTGTTTTTCCAACTGTTTTGGGGAAACAGGATGAACCTAGTCAAGAGGGAGGTTACGTACCGCACGAGGAGACTAGGGGGTTTATCTATGGTAAACCCTGTGGTGTTCTTAACCAACACCTTCTTGAAAGCTAACATCTCAAACCTCTGGTCAGAGAGGGCTTCTCCGTGGGTACTCTCCTGCAGGGAATGGTTTCGGCCTTTCTTCCAGGAATGGGAAACAGGAGGGCAAGTAAAGGACCTCCGTACGCCCTATGGATATCTTCCGGCTTACGCTACCCCAACTCTGAAGGCGATACGTCGGTGGGGTCTGGGAGTGTGGGAGATCAGGACCCAGTGAAGGCAGTTCCTTGACAAACGGGTTCTGTTGACCCACTTCCAGAAGCCTCTGGCGCTCAGGGACTGCCCAGGTCGGGATCTGACGGTGGGGTTGTACCTTTTAAACATGAAAAGGATCCCCCAGAAGTTTTGGGACTTGGCCTGGCGCTGCTTTCAGGGGAAGCTATATGTGAGGGACAATTTGAAGTGTAGGAACTCTGATGACCGGGGTGTGGGTGAGGGTACAGTTTTAGTGTAGGGTTTTTCCTAGGGTTTTCTATTGATTTTGTAGGTGTTTTCTGTAGTGCATATATTTTATTTATATTATATTTTATTTATATAGTAAATTTTGTAATTTTGTACCTATATTGTGTTATATCTATATTGTTTCATATTGTTTCATGTTATAGCGTTATGGTAGCCGGACCAGTTGTGTTGATATGTGGTTTATTTTGTTTATTTCAGTTATTTGGTCTGTTTTATGTTTTCTTTGGTATTTTCATTAGTCCCGGATAGAGGATCCACTTACTTTGGACGTTTTGTAAGTGAATGTATGTGTGATATGATTATGTTGATTATTTTTATTATTATTATTATTATTATTATTATTACAATATACATTTTTTTTGTAATTTTTTATTTTATTTATTTATTTATTTATTATTTTAATATATGAGAAAAAAAAATATATATATACAGATTAAAAAAATATAAAAAATGTAAAAAATAAATTAAAAAATATATAAAAAAATAAAATGTAAAAAAATATACAATAATTATTTTTTATTTTATTTATTTATTCATTTTTTTTTTTTTTAGGTGTGCTTGCTACTTTTCTGTTTCGTTTTCTTGTTGCGTGTTCCCAAGTATGGATGGTTTTGAGTTATAGTCGGGTAATGATAACTTTTATGTTTATATTTTGACAAGCCAAGTTGTGCTATTTTATTTATTTATTTATTTTTCTTATGTTCATTTTCGGTAAGCGTGTGAGTGTTTGATTAGATATTTTGGGCATATTTTAACCCCTTCAGGACCAAGCCCATTTTGGCCTTAAGGACCAGCGCGTTTTTTGAACATCTGACCACTGTCACTTTAAACATTAATAACTCTGGAATGCTTTTAGTTATCATTCTGATTCCGAGATTGTGTTTTCGTGACATATTCTACTTTAACATTAAATTTTTGTGGTAACTTGCATCCTTTCCTTGTGAAAAATCCTAAAATTTGATGAAAAATTTGAAAATTTTGCATTTTTCTAACTTTGAAGCTCACTGCTTGTAAGGAAAATGTATATTACAAATAAAAAAAATTTTTATTCACATATACAATATGTCTACTTTATGTTTGCATCATAGAAGTGACGAGTTTTTACTTTTGGAAGACACCAGAGGGCTTCAAAGTTCAGCAGCAATTTTCCAATTTTTCCCAAAATTTTCAAACTCACTATTTTTCAGGGACCAGTTCAGGTTTGAAGTGGATTTGAAGGGTCTTCATATTAGAAATACCCCACAAAAGACCCCATTATAAAAACTGCATCCCCCAAAGTATTCAAAATGACATTCAGTCATCATTTTAACCCTTTAGGTGTTTTACAGGAATAGAAGCAAAGTGAAGGAGAAAATTCACAATCTTCATTTTTTACACTCGCATGTTCTTGTAGACCCAATTTTTGAATTTTTACAAGGGGTAAAAGGAGAAAATGTATACTTATATTTGTAGCCCAATTTCTCTTGAGTAAGCACATACATCATATGTGTATGTAAAGTGTTCGGCGGGCGCAGTAGGGGGCTCAGAAGGGAAAGAGCGACAAGGGGATTTTGGAGAGTATGTTTTTCTGAAATGGTTTTTGGGGGGCATGTTGCATTTAGGAAGCCCCTATGGTGCCAGAACAGCAAAAAAAACCTCACATGGCATACCATTTTGGAAACTAGACCCCTTGAGGAACATAACAAGGAATAAAGTGAGCCTTAATACCCCACAGGTGTTTCACGACTTTTGCATATGTAAAAAAATAATAATTTTTTTTCACTAAAATGTGTATTTCCCCCCAAATTTCACATTTTTCCAAGGGTTAATAGCAGGAAATACCCCCCAATATTTGTAACCCCTTCTCTTCTGAGTATGGAGGTAACCCATAAGTTAACCTGAAGTACACTACGGGCGAACTACAATGCTCAGAAGAGAAGGAGTCATATTTGGCTTTTTGAGAGCAAATTTTGCTCGGGGGGCATGTCGCATTTAGGAAGCCCCTATGGTGCCAGAACAGTAAAAAAAAAAAAACACATGGCATACCATTTTGGAAACTAGACCCCTTGAGGAACGTAATAAGGAATAAAGTGAGCCTTAATACCCCACAGGTGTTTCACGACTTTTGCATATGTAAAAAAAAAAATATTTTTTTTCACTAAAATGTGTGTTTCCCCCCAAATTTCACATTTTCCCAAGGGTTAATAGCAGGAAATCCCCCCAATATTTGTAACCCCTTCTCCTCTGAGTATGGAGGTACCCCATAAGTTGACCTGAAGTGCACTATGGGCGAACTACAATGCTCAGAAGAGAAGGAGTCATATTTGGCTTTTTGAGAGCAAATTTTGCTCGAGGGGCATGTCGCATTTAGGAAGCCCCTATGGTGCCAGAACAGCAAAAAAAAAACACATGGCATACCATTTTGGAAACTAGACCCCTTGAGGAACGTAATAAGGAATAAAGTGAGCCTTAATACCCCACAGGTGTTTCACGACTTTTGCATATGTAAAAAAAAAAAAAAATTTTCCACTAAAATGTGTGTTTCCCCCCAAATTTCAAATTTTTGCAAGGGTTAATATGTGAAAATACCCCCCAAAATTTGTAACACCATCTCTTCTGAGTATGGAGGTACCCCATAAGTTGACCTGAAGTGCACTATGGGCGAACTATAATGCTCAGAAGAGAAGGAGTCATATTTGGCTTTTTGAGAGCAAATTTTGCTCGGGGAGCATGTCGCATTTAGTAAGCCCCTATGGTGCCAGGACAGCAAAAAAAAACACATGGCATACCATTTTGGAAACTAGACCCCTTGAGGAACGTAACAAGGGGTACAGTGAGCATTTGCCCCCCACTGGTGTCTGACAGATCTTTGGAACAGTGGGCTGTACAAGTTTTCATTTTCACGGACCACTGTTCCAAAGATCCGTCAGACACCTGTGGGGGGTAAATTCTCACTGCACCCCTCATTACATTCCCTGAGGGGTGTCGTTTCCGAAATGGGGTCACATGTGGGTTTTTTTTTTTGCGTTTGTCAAAACCGCTGTAACAATCAGCCACCCCTGTGCAAATCACCTCAAATGTACATGGTGCGCTCTCCCTTCTGGGCCTTGTTGTGCGCCCCCAGAGCACTTTGCGCCCACATATGGAGTATCTCCGTAGTCAGGAGAAATTGCGTTACAAATTTTGGGGGGCTTTTTTTCCCTTTTACCTCTTGTGAAAATGTAAAGTATAGGGCAACATCAGCATGTTAGTGTAAAAAATTAAAAAATTTTTCACTAACATTCTGGTGTAGACCCCAACATTTCCTTTTCATGAAGGGTTAAAGAAGAAAATACCCCCCCAAACCTTGTAACGCTATTTCTCCCGAGTACGGCGATACCCCATATGTGGCCTAAATTAGGGATTTGCATAGGGGTGGACATAGGGGTATTCTACGCCAGTGATTCCCAAACAGGGTTCCTCCAGCTGTTGCAAAACTCCCAGCATGCGTGGACAGTCAACGGCTGTCCGGCAATACTGAGAGTTGTTGTTTTTCAACAGCTGGAGGCTCTGCTTTGGAAACAGTGGTGTATCGGATGTTCTTATTGGGGGAGGGGGGCTGTGTAGGGGTATGTGTATATGGCACACAGGTTAGGAAACACTGAGTTAGAAACAGACAATGTTTCCCAACCAGTGTGTCTCCAGTTGTTGCAAAACTACAACTCCCAGCATGCCCAGACAGCTGAAGGGAATGCTGGGAGTTGTAGATCGGCAACATCTGAAGGGCCAGATGTTGCTGAACTAAAACTCCCAGCATTCCTGGACAGTCAGTGCATACTGGGAGTTGTAGTTTTGCAACAGCTGGAAGAGCACAGATTGGAGACCATTATACAATGGTCTCCAAACTGGGGCCCTCCAGATTTTGCAAAACTACAACTCCCAGCATGCATGGTCTGTTAGTGCATGCTGGGAGTTATAGTTTTGCAACAGCTGGAGGCACACAGGTTAGGAAACACTGAGTTAGAAACAATGTTTCCCAACCAGTGTGTCTCCAGTTGTTGCAAAACTACAACTCCCAGCATGCCCAGACAGCTGAAGGGCATGCTGGGAGTTGTAGTTCGGCAACATCTGAAGGGCCAGATGTTGCTGAACTAAAACTCCCAGCATTCCTGGACAGTCAGTTCATGCTGGGAGTTGTAATTTTGCAACAGCTGGAAGAGCACAGATTGGAGACCATTATACAATGGTCTCCAAACTGGGGCCCTCCAGATGTTGCAAAACTACAACTCCCAGCATGCCCAGACAGCCAAAGGCTGTCTAGGCATGCTGGGAGTTGTAGTTTTCAGACTCCTAGAAGCAGCAGTGAAGATCTTCACTGCTGCTTCTGAGGACCATGTACTTACCTGCCGGTCCCGTCGCTGCTCATCAACGTGGCCGGTCCCGCGCTGCTCCTCGGTCCCACCGCTGGTTCGGGTAAGGCCGCCGGTCCCCGCGTGTTCCCCCACCTATGCCGCGAGCCCCCGCAGCCATCGTCCCCCGTTCTGCCTGACTTCCAGGGGCGGGCAGTGCACGGGATCTGAACTTTCACCCTAGATCACTGTGATTGGTCCACAGGGACCAATCACAGTGATCGCTGACCAGGACCATCAATGGATGGTCCTGGGGGTGAAGCAGAAGTTGTCCCCTGCTGGAAACAGCGGGACTTCTGCCAGTTAACCCGTGCGATGCTGCGCATCGCCGGGTTAACTGAATGTCATTTATAAACGTCGGGATGCGCGAACGCACTGCACAACCCGGCGTTTATATATGACATTCTGCGGGAAGGGGTTAATATCTTAGTATTTTAGTATCTTAGTAAAGCTGGGCTGGCCGGTTAGGCAGGGTTTTGTTTATGAGGTTTTGTTTTTGGTTCTAGAGTATTTCTTATTTATGTTATAGCTGGTTAAGCTTGCTTTGTGTTTTGTATTTGATAAGTTTTGTATTTTTCTAATAAAAAGAGTGTCAGCAGAGAGCACTGTGGTCAGACTGGAAAGAAATCCAAAAAGAAAATAACTTCCTCTGTAGAATACAGCAGCTGATAAGTATTGGAAGGATTAAGATTTTTAAATAGAAATAATTTACAAATCTGGCAAATTTCCCCAACCTCAAGGTTAGTGTTTAACCACTTAAGGACCTAGGGCGTTTGGATACGCTTTGACGTCCTGGTACTTAAGGACCCAGGGCGTATCCATACGCCCGTGGGAATTTCAGTCCCCACCACGCGCCGGGCGGGGAGTGGGCCGGGGTGACTGCTGATATCAATCAGCAAGCACCCCGCGCAAATGCCCAGGGGGGTCATCAGACCCCCCCCCCCCATCGGTGATCGGCGCAAATCGCAAGTGAATTCACACTTGCGATTTGCGCCGATTCCGGGTCATACGGGTCTATTGTGACCCGGTGACAAGGAATAGAAGGGGGATTGCGGTTGTTTAAGTCACCCACAATCCCCCTGTAGGCATAGGAGTGAGGTGGCAGGGTTGCCACCCCTCCTATCCTTGCTATTGGTCTGCTATTGATCGTCAGAGGCGACGACCAATAGCAGACCGGGGGCGGGGGGGTTAACTTTCGTTTTCCCCGTCCTGCCCACCCACAATAGGCGGGGCAGAACGGGGAACCGAAGGGGACCGGGCGCCGACGTCCACTTACCCGTCCGGAGGCTGTGGCGACGTTGATCGGCGGCCGGCGTCATGTGCTTCTGAAGAGGACGGCTCCCGGGATCCTACAAAAGCCGATAAGTTGATCTGGAGGGCTACAGTCTGAGACTGTGGTCTCTAACTGTAGCCCTCCAGATGTTGCAAAACTGCAACTCCCAGCATGCCCAGACAGCTGTTTGGGCATGCTGGAATATGTAGTTTTGCAACAGCTGGAGGGCTGCAGTTTGAGACCACTATACAGTGGTCTCTAAACTATATCCCTCCAGATCTTGCAAAACTACAACTCCTAGCATGCCCACATAGCTGTTTGTTGTCTGGGCATGCTGGGAGTTGTAGTTTTGCAACATCTGGAGGTCCACAGTTTGGAGATCACTGTGCAGTGGTCAAAAAACTGTAGCTCTCCAGATGTTGCAAAACTGCAATCCCCAGCATGCCCAGAAAGCAAACAGCTGTCTCGGCATGCTGGGAATTGTAGTTGGGTACCTCCAGCTGTTGCATAACTACATCTCCCAGCATGCCCTTCGGTGATTAGTACATGCTGGGAGTTGTAGTTTTGCAACAGCTGGAGGCGCATTGGTTGGAAAATACTGAGTTAGGTAACATAATCTAACTGAAGGTTTTCCAACCAGTGTGCCTCCAGCTGTTGCAAAAGTACAACTACCAGCATGCACGGTCTGTCAGTACATGCTGGGAGTTGTAGTTTTGAAACAGCTGGAGGTTTGACCCCCCATGTGAATGCACAGGGTACATTCACAAAGACAGGTTTACAGTAAATTTCTTGGTTCAAGTTTGGGCTGCGGCAATTTTTTTGCCGCAGCGCAAACTCCTAGCGGGAAATTCACCGTAGCACGCCAGTGTGAATGTACCCTAGAAACACTACACTACACTAACACATAATAAAAGGTAAAACACTACATGTACACCCCCTTACACTGTCCCCCCCCCCCAATAAAAAATTAAAAACGTCTTGTACGGCAGGGTTTCCAAAACGGAGCCTCCAGCTGTTGCAAAACAACAACTCCCAGCATTTCTGGACAGCCACTAACTGTCCAGGCATGCTGAGAGTTTAGCAACAGCTGGAGGCACCCTTTTTGGGAATCACTGGCGTAGAATACCCCTATGTCCACCCCTGTGCAATCCCTAATTTAGTCCTCAAATGCGCATGGCGCTCTCTCACTTGGGAGCCCTGTCGTATTTCAAGGAAACAGTTTAGGGCCACATATGGGGTATCTCCGTACTCGGGAGAAATTGCACTACAAATTTTGGGGGTCTTTCTTTCCTTTTACCGCTTGTGAAAAGGAAAAGTTGGGGGCTACACCAGCCTGTTAGTGTAAAAAAATTTAAAAAAAATTTACACTAACATGCTGGTGTTGCCCCATACTTTTTATTTCCACAAGCGGTAAAAGGAAAAAAAGACCGCCAAAATTTGTAACGCAATTTCTCCTGAGTACGGAAATACCCCAGATGTGAGCAAAAAATGCTCTGCGGGCTCACAACAAGGCTCAGGAATGAGAGCGCACTATGTACATTTGAGGCCTAAATTGGTGATTTGCACAGGGGTGGCTGATTGTACAGCGGTTCTGACAAACGCAAAAAAATAAATACCCACATGTGACCCTATTTTGGAAACTACACCCCTCACCGAACGTGACAAGGGGTATAATGAGCATGAACACCCCACAGGTGTTTGACGAATTTTCTTTAAAGTTGGATGGGAAAATGAAAAAAAAAATATTTTTTCACTAAAATGCTGGTGTTACCCTAAAATTTTCATTTTCACAAGGGAAAATAGGAAAAAAGCCCCCCAAAATTTGTAACCCCATCTCTTCTGAGTAAGAACATACCCCATATGTGAATTTAAAGTGCTCTGCGGGTGAACTACAATGCTCAGAAGAGAAGGAGCGCCATTGGGATTTTGTAGAGAAAATTTGTCTGGAATTGAAGGCCACATGTGTTTACAAAGCCCCCATAGTGCCAGAACAATGGACCCCCGACACATGTGACCCCATTTTGGAAACTACACCCCTCACGTAATGTAATAAGGGGTACATTGAGAATTTACGCCCCACAGGTGTCTGACAGATTTTTGGAACAGTGGTTCGTAAAAATGAAAAATAAAATTTTTCATTTGCACAGCCCACTGTTCCAAAGATCTGTGGGGTGTAAATACTCACTGCACCCCTTATTAAATTCTGTGAGGGGTGTAGTTTCCAAAATGGGGTCACATGTGGGGGGGTCCACTGTTCTGGCACCACGGGGGGCTTTGTAAACGCACATGGCCCTGACCATTCCAAACTAATTCTCTTTCCAAAAGCTCAATGGCGCTCCTCCTCTTCTGAGCATTGTAGTTCGCCAGAACTTTCACAGAAATAAAGCCGTTCACTGCGGCATCTTGGTCATTAGATCGGTCAGCCTGGTCCCAACCGGAGTGATTGTGGTGCAAAACTGTGCAGCTAGGAAAAAAACGCCAGTAAGTGCCCGCTGCATTCACCAGCACAGAAAGCCATATATGCCAGCGGAAAGCCGCCACATAAATGCTGCACGTGCTGTATGCCGCAACTATGCAAATATATCTAGCACAGCCTGCAGCCTGTTCACACCTATTGTGAAAACATTCATTTCAGCTGGGATTACACTTGGCGTGTTTGTCATAAAAAACACCATGCTCGCTGCGGGCACATGTTAGGTTGGAATCAATAGGGTAATATGAAACACCAGACACTAATGGGGGTTTCTTCATCCTTTTATGGTGTTTTTAGGCTATCAAATCTGTGGGATGCCGAGAGCATGTTTATTTTTTATTTTTGGGGGGGGTATTTTCTCACTATTTTTTTTTTATAGAAATCCTTCAGTCAAATGATGAAAGAATCACATGACTTGTAATGAGAAAAGCCAGAGGGAAATAAAAACACCAAAGAAAAAACACTTCCTATAATAATAATAATAATAATAATAATAATGATGATGATGATGATGATGATGATAATAATAATACACATTGGGACAGATGTATGAAAACCTGTGCAGAGGTCAAGTGGACCAGTTGCCCATAGCAACCAATCAGATCGCTTCTTTCACTTTTCAGAGGCCTTTTTAAAAACTGAAAGAAACTACCTGATTGGTTGCTATGGGCAACTGGTCCACTTTCCCTCTTCCCTGGTTTTGATAAATCTCTAAGACCCCCCCCCCCAGTGCTTTTAGCAAAAATAACACAAAGATAGCTGAGAAAAGACATGAGGGGGAAGATTTTGATGTTTGTTTGTTTTTTGCAAAAAAAGAAAAAAACATCAAACAAGAATTGTGTTTGTTCCTAGGATTAGGCTGTGATTAAAAACAACATATAAATGGTGTTTTTCAAAGCCCACATTGCTTTATTTCTGGTGCTTTTCCCCCCTTTCGACAGACATCTGTCCAGCTATTGCAAAGCTACAACTCCCAGCCAGTGGCAGATCCAGGGGGGGGGGGGGGCAACGGGGCAATTGCCCCCCCCGCTCCCTAGCATGATGGAGCCGAAGCTGTAAGCTCCGGCTCCACCATTCACTAACCCAGTGTTTTTCAACCACTGTGCCACGGCACACTAGTGTGCCGTGACATAGTGTAAGATGTGCCGTGGGAAAAACACCCGCCGGGTGTTTTTGCCGCGGGACACCTCTGTGTCCCGAAAGATGCTTTTGGGACACAGGGATGCCTCTAAGTCCCTGCGGCCCCGAGTTTACTTTAAAAACGCGGGGACCGCCGGGAGGTAGCGCACGCAGGGATGTCACTGACGTCCCATGCGTGCGCCCATAGCAACAATCGCAGAGGACCGGAGCAGCGAGGAGGACGCGCGCTGTCAACTTGGTAAGTGTTTCCAGCGGCGCGTCACCTTTGGTGTTCCGAGCACCGCTCCTCCGGTCCCGGGACCTACTTGTATAGCCGGACCGGAGGAGTGGTGCTCTGAACACCGAAGTGGGGCAGTACACAGGCATACAGCCTTCAGTAATACACTGTATGGCTGAAGGCTGTATGTTTGTGGGGGAACTGCACCTAATGTGGGGGGACTATACTGGGCCTAATGTGGGGGGACAATACTGGGCCTAATGTGGGGGGACTATACTGGGCCTAATGTGGGGGGGACTATACTGGGCCTAATGTGGGGGGACTATACTGGGCCTAATGTGGGGGGACTATACTGGGCCTAATATGGGGGGACTATACTGGGCCTAATGTGGGGGGACTATACTGGGCCTAATGTGGGGGGACTATACTGGGCCTAATGTGGGGGGACTATACTGGGCCTAATGTGGGGGGACTATACTGGGCCTAATGTGGGGGGACTATACTGGGCCTAATGTGGGGGGACTATACTGGGCCTAATGTGGGGGGGGACTATACTGGGCCTAATGTGGGGGGGACTATACTGGGCCTAATGTGGGGGGGACTATACTGGGCCTAATGTGGGGGGGATTATACTGGGCCTAATGTGGGGGGGGGCTATACTGGGCCTAATGTGGGGGGACTATACTGGGCCTAATGTGGGGGGACTATACTGGGCCTAATGTGGGGGGGGACTATACTGGGCCTAATGTGGGGGGGACTATACTGGGCCTAATGTGGGGGGGACTATACTGGGCCTAATGGTGGGGGACTATACTGGGCCGAATGTGGGGGACTATACTGGGCCTAATGTGGGGGGGACTATACTGGGCCTAATGTGGGGGGACTATACTGGGCCTAATGTGAGGGGAATATACGGGGCCTAATGTGGGGGGACTATGCGGGGCCTAATATGGGGGGACTATACTGGGCCTAATGTGGGGGGGGGACTATACTGGGCCTAATGTGGGGGGGACTATACTGGGCCTAATGTGGGGGGGACTATACTGGGCCTAATGTGGGGGGGGCTATACTGGGCCTAATGTGGGGGGGACTATACTGGGCCTAATGTGGGGGGACTATACTGGGCCTAATGTGGGGGGGACTATACTGGCCCTAATGTGGGGGGGACTATACTGGGCCTAATGTGGGGGGGACTATACTGGGCCTAATGGTGGGGGACTATACTGGGCCTAATGTGGGGGGGACTATACTGGGCCTAATGTGGGGGGGACTATACTGGGCCTAATGTGGGGGGACTATACTTGGCCTAATGTGGGGGGAATATACGGGGCCTAATGTGGGGGGACTATGCGGGGCCTAATGTGGGGGGACTATACGGGGTCTAATGTGGGGGGACTATGCGGGGTCTAATGTGGGAGGACTATGCGGGGCCTAATGTGGGGGGACTATACGGGGCCTAATGTGGGGGGACTATACGGGGCCTAATGTGGGGGGACTATGTGGGGTCTAATGTGGGGGGACTATACTAGGCCTAATGTGGGGGACTATACTGGGCCTAATGTGGGGGGACTATACTGGGCCTAATGTGGGGGGACTATACTGGGCCTAATGTGGGGGGGGACTATACTGGGCCTAATGTGGGGGGACTATACTGGGCCTAATGTGGGGGGGACTATACTGGGCCTAATGTGGGGGGGACTATACTGGGCCTAATGTGGGGGGGGACTATACTGGGCCTAATGTGGGGGGACTATACTGTGCCTAATGTGGGGGGACTATACTGGGCCTAATGTGGGGGGGACTATTCTGGGCCTAATGTGGGGGGGACTATACTGGGCCTAATGTGGGGGGGACTATACTGGGCCTAATGTGGGGGGGACTATACTGGGCCTAATGTGGGGGGACTATACTGGCCCTAATGTGGGGGGACTATACTGGGCCTGATGTGGGGGGACTATACTGGGCCTAATGTGGGGGGGACTATACTGGGCCTAATGTGGGGGGGACTATACTGGGCCTAATGTGGGGGGGACTATACTGGGCCTAATGTGGGGGGGACTATACGGGGCCTAATGTGGGGGGACTATACGGGGCCTAATGTGGGGGGACTATACAGGGCCTAATGTGGGGGGACTATGCGGGGCCTAATGTGGGGGGACTA